>NC_048600.1:77327082-77627082 GCF_003668045.3 Cricetulus griseus | reverse complement strand
GTCAGGGGAAGAATAGAGGAGAGCAAGAAAAAGAGATACCATAATAGAAGAAGCCATTATAGGTTTAAAGAGAATTCTGGCACTAGGGAAATGTCCAGAGATCTACAAGTTTGATCCCAACTAACAATCTAAGCAATAGTTGACAGGCTACTTTAAATGCCCTTCTCTGATAATTAGATTGATGAATAACATATTCCATCCTGTATCCTTCATCCAGTAGCTGATGGAAGCAGAAGCAGACACCCACAGCTAAACACTGAGCTGAACTCCTGGAATCCAGTTGCAGAGAGAGAGGAGTGATGAGCAAAGGGGTCAAGACCAGGCTGGAGAAACCCACAGAAACAGCTGACCTGAACAAGGGGGAGCTCATGGACCCCAGACTGATAGCTGGGAAACCAGCATAGGACTGATCCAGATCCCCTGAACAAGGATGTCACATTGGAGGTCTGGACAATCTATGGGGCCTCTGGTAGTAGATCAGTATTCATCCCTAGTGTACAAATGGACTTTGGGAGTCCATTCCACATAGAGGAATGCTCTCTCAGCCTAGACACATGGGGGAGGGTCTAGACCCTGCTCCAAATGATGTGACAGACCTTGAAGATCCCCCATGAAAAGCCTCACCCACCCTGGGGAGCAGAAAGGGGTTGAGATAGGGGGTGGGAGGTAGGGGAGGAGGGGAGGGAGAGAGAATGGGGATCAGACTCTCAGACAGGCAATCTTTAACTGCTACCGCTGCTTTGTAGAATCAACATTTCCAGCAAGTCATTGCCCTTTTAAACTTATCTTAATTGATGCATAAAACATAAAGTTTTACATATTTGCAGAATAGCATCTGATGCATTAGATATACTGTTTGATTTTCTAATTGGCATAGACATGTCTATCTCTTTGAACACACCCTTCATTTCTAGTGAAAACAACCACAATTCTTATATCTATTTGCAATGTCAGCTGTCTCATGTATAGCCACCACACTATGCAACAGCAGACCTAGTTTCTCTCTCACTGCAGTGGTCCAGGGGTCAGCAATTCCCTCTCTCCCTCCAGGCCCTTGCCACCTCTGGTACTTACCATTTTATGCTCAACTTCTATGAATTTAACTTCTTCCCCTTTCCTCTTCTTCCTTCCTTCTTCCCTCTCCTCCCCTCCCCTCCCTCCCTCCCTTTCGTTCTTCCTTCCTTCCTTCCTTCCTTCCTTCCTTCCTTCCTTCCTTTCTTTCTTTCTTCCTTTCTTTCTTTTTTCTTTCTTTTTAACATGTGTGGGTATTTTGTCTGCATACATGCCTGTCTGTGTACCATGTACACGTCTGGTGTCTAAGGGGGCTAGAAAAAGGTGTTGGGTTCCCTTGAATTGGAGTTACAGAGGATTGTGAGCCACCTTGTGGATGCTGGGAATCAAAGCCAGGTTCTCTATAAGAACAACCAGTACATTTTAGCCATTGAGCCATCTCTCCAGCCCTGAGGTCAACATTTTTGAGAAATGGATTCCAAAAGAGGATGAGATTGTGCATCTTTAACCTTTCTTTCTGAGCCTGACTCACTTCATTCATGACAACAACCTCCCTCCCACCAAATGACTTCTTTTTATGGTTGAACAATATTCGTGTGTGTGTGTGTGTGTGTGTGTGTGTGTGTGTGTGTGTGTGTGTGTGTGTATTTGTGCATATGTCTGTATGTTTGTCTGTGAGTATGTCTCTATTTTGTGATTTGTGTGTGTATGTCTCTATGTGTGTGTCTGAGTATATGTTTGTGTGTCTCTCTGTGTGCATACATTTCCTTATCATTCATCAGCTGATGGACACAGTAGTTTCCATTTCTTGGCTATTGTGAGACACATCACAATGGACATGGGAGTGTCAATGTCTCTTTGTTACGCTGAGTCCTTTTCATTTGGATATATCCCGAGTAGTTAGAGTGCTGGATCCTAGTTGGTTCTATTTTTTGGAGCAACCCCCTCCATATTATTTGTCACAATGGCTATACCAGTTTACAGTCTTGCCAAGACTGTGGATTTAAAAATATGATTAAAGTGGTATGGAAATATAAAAGGACAACAGTGGGTGAGAAGATCCCCAAGCTGTGCAGGCAAACATTACTTATGGTCTGATTTCAGTAGTGTTAATGCCCAACAAATCAAAATGAAAATCCTCCCCTACTATCTGGCTGACCGACATTCACCCACAGCCACATAATCCCTGTAGTTTATGGCACTGGTCTCTGTTAATGTGTCTGTCTACAGGGATGGTTATAACTGAAGCTGTGTCCTTGAGATACTGCCTCAACACTGTTTCTTTTCATAGCCTTGCAGTTTCCATTTCCTTTCTACTTGTTCCTTAAAGCCATGACACCCACCTCCTGTCCCCTTCTCTCCAAGGTCATCACTGATCAATGACCAGACTTTTCTCATCACTGTGCCTTACTGTGCCCTCTTCCTTGAGGTCTTCTTCCTCGGGATCTGTAGTCCAACAGACTATGACTCTGCTCTGCTGGACAGCACACACCCCAATGTTAGCAGCCTGCTGTGAGCATTCCTATACTACTACTCAGTGATATTCTGAGACACTCTGGAATAGAGCCATATGTCCCCATTTGTATTTTTTCCTCTAAAAATCAGTATTTGGGGCCACAAGCCTCTTTTTTTTTTTTTTTTTTTTTTTTTTTTTTGTCACTACACACTTGGCCTATCAGTAGTCACTACCAGGCTTCATAGCAAGACACCAAAATCCTATCCCTATGTTAAAGGCGGCACTGATTTAGTTTCATTAACCACTTGCCACACAAATGAGGGAGCCCTGAATAAGAAACTTGTATGGTATTACCACAGGTGACTCCTGTTCCTTCATTGCATGCCTGTTCTTGCCTTCATTTTGAAGGTAGCTCAGTCTTTGGCATTTGTGTGCATGGGGGGGATAAGAAAAGGTTTTCAACAGCCAAAATAAGAAGAACACCCATAAAAGATTCGGAGTTACTATTAGAGGCTTTGTTTTCAAATAGATATGTTTGTAGGCCAGTATTAAAATGAGGATCTGTGAGCAGGAGAAAGCTATTATATCCTGATCTTCAACTTGCCTACTATGCTATTCAAACTCTGTCAGGCCTGGCTGCTTGCATGAGTGTCTGGAACTCCTAATGGCTCCCTTTAGTGACAATCTCTGCCACTTCTCTTTCTCTTTTTTCTCCTCTCCTCCCCCAATTACCCCCTCCATTTAGCAGATACTTTTATCTCCTGTCTATTTTTACAACTTAGCTTTGCTCTTTCATGCACTCTGGTAGAAGCCATCAGAGACTGGATTCTGGTCTTCTTCTGTATCTATGTGTTGATCTTTGATTATATTTCAAGTAAAAAAGAGTAACTCTCTTCACACTTAAGCCATGAAACTCCCATCTAATACTGACAACTTGCTTCTGACTCAACCTGCCCTAGTTATAAACTCACTAGATGCCAAACCTACGATAATATAATCACTCTTCAGGAAAATGTAGACGATTCTGAGCCTGAAGAGGAATGTCAAGCATTTGCTCCACACCTTCATATATTAAGCAGAAGAGTGAAAGGAAATTCCATGTACCCTTCCCTAACTTTACAAAATGAGATGTGATGTGTGTATTTAATTCACTTTTGTTTTGGGGGTTAAGATTAAATTCTGAGTCCAAACTCAAGGCAATGTTGATGAATTACGGCCCATGCACGTCCTCTGTGAGATCCTACATCGTAAATGATGCATCAGAGGCTTATACAACAGTGAATGGGTCACAATCTTTTTAGGTGAAGGAAAATGTACACTCGGATCATGTATACACCTAAGAGACAACAAACGGCACATACCTAAAATCCTAGTGCATAGGAGGCTAAGGAAGATTGACCTATTGGAGGCCATCCTGGGCTAAATGGTAAGTTTGGGGCTAGCCTAGGATAAATGATAAGGGAGTGTTTTTGTTTTGTTTTGTTTTTGTTTTGTTTTATTGTTTGGTTTTGTTTAAGTCAAATCACAGACCTTCAAAGTGGAGTGTCAAGGGAAAAAAATTGAAAAATGCTTCTGACTAGGAACTGAGAGACAACTTGCGTGAAGAAAGCAGCATTCAAACTACAGTTGTAGAGACAGTGGTGGCATCACAGAGCAGGAATGTTGGGTGGATGGCAGAGCAGCAGGAGTCAGGCCGATGGCTGGAAAACCACAGCTGTGATGGCAGTTAGTTAACATCATGTCATATTTTACTAAAGCAAGATTAGAGCAAAGAACATTGATCAGCAAGTTGGGAAAGCTGAGTTTGGAGCTGTTGAGAAGCAGGATTTAGCAGATGGCAAAGGAGGAAGCCATTGGGATATCCATATAAGACATCGATACCTTGAAAGCTGAAAACTCAAAGACTTTGATGTAATGTCTCCTTAAAACACAAACATTTACCCCTCTTTAAGAGGATAGAAACTGACAAAGCTGACAAAGAAGTGAGCATAAAGGGGAAGATAATGATACCAGTGGGAATGGAGAGAATGAAATCAAGACCGTTGAAGTATTCATACTCCTTTCATGGCACAGAATGCCAACTGCCTTGAGCGTCTTCAAGATGGATGCTAGAAGCCTGATATTGAGTGGGTATGAGGCAACCTATCCCAGAATCCCTTTGTTCTCTAATTTGTTTTCACATCCATGGGGAGGATGTGCAGCCTCTCAAGAATCTGAACATAGTCTTTGTGGGCATTCTGTGGACACAGCAGCAGATTGTTCCTGTGCAAACAGTCGTTGACACTGGGCTGCTGTGGTCAGGGCTAATCCTAGTACTTGCAGCCCATTGGAAATAGGAAAGTTTAGTTACTGCTAGCAGGCTGCCAGCAGCTGGGTCCTTAGCTGGATTTGGCCCCGTCTCTAGCCATGATAACAGGGCTCAGCTCTTTCATCTACTCTGCTGTATGGATTCTGCTTTAGGGGAATTTTCACTGGGTGGAAGAAAAATCATGAATTGAACTTCCTTTCCCCTCCAGAATACAATGTTAGAGCTGGATAAAAATCCTAGAGATCTCAATGGCCAGCTGTCATTCATGTTACAGAGATAGGCCCAAGAGAGGGAGGGGCTTTAGCAAAATCAGACAGCGATTTTTCTGGCCAGATCTTCCTTTCTTACTACTTCTCTCAAGTGCCTATGCTTGGTAGAGCTGAGAAGCAACATTTCCTTTTGTTTAACCTTTTAATTGCCCTCTCCCTTTCTTACAGCTTCCCTCCTTGACATCCAAATTTAGAAATTATTATGTTTTTGATTCAGACCTTTTTTTTTTCAAATATCTTAATAAAATGCTCTATGAAGTTGGCCTCGGGTCAAGCCTAAAACAACAACAACAAAAGATTGATGGAGGAGAATGTTCAAGACAGTTTGGAGAACATGTGCACTGCCTGCCTTGTCCAACAAAGATTAAGGGCCAGTTGAGGCATTTGTGTAATCTCAAAATTAAAACAAACCCAGGCAGGAAAAAACAAAAACAAATCTCACTTAGATGAACAATATTTAAATAATAGAATAGTAAGTACAATATAGAAAGCCCAGGAATACACCCAGCAAAACAAGACACAAACTACACCTACCTCTTAATGCCAATAAAGACTCTCCTGAGTCACTTCTTCTGGTGATGGGAAATTTGCCAGTTTAGAATTATGTTAAATTGAACAAAAATATTTTAAGACATTTCTGAGTCCTTGTGTGCAGAAATGTGCTGTAATAATGCCACAAGCTAGTGTGCTTCGGGAAGAAAGTTGAGAATATAAGGGATGGCAAGTCATATGACTATGACAAACCAAGTGACACAAATTCCTAAATGGAAGAGGATCTATTTTGACTATCTGTTTTAAGGCACAGCAATCTATCATGGCAGGGAAGACATGGCGCCTGTGATAATCTTGGTCTGTGTGGTCTTTGTGATGATCTTAGGGTATGGAGGTCTCCATCTGTAGTGGTCTATGTGGTCAAATCACAGTGACAGACAGGAAGCAAACGGATCAAGCCAGAAGTGTTGCTGGGCAATACCAGCCAAAGTCTTCTCAGTAGCCAATGGCTGCCTGCTGTCTCCTGCATGGCTAAGGACCTACAACTTTACCAAACACCACAAACTAGTTGGGGACTAGTTGTTCAAATATATGCACCTATAGAAACATTTCACATTCAAATGATAATATCCCACCCTTTGTCCCCAGGCTCCTGTCCATCTTAATAGTGTCATGCTGTCAGTCCAACTTCAAAAGGCCCCACAGGCTTAACATGCTCCAAGCTTTCAAAATTATAAAGTTTCTTCTGATGCACACGACAAATGCCTACCTATAAATCACATACTTCCAACATGCCATTGCACACAGTAAACCTTCCCATTAAAAAGGAGAGGAACAGGAGGACAGCAGGGGAAAACCATACCAAAGCAAGACTAAACCATAGCAGGACATAGACCAAAGTCCTATATGTAGCTCCATGCTGCGCATCCAGAGCTTCTGGAGACATGATCTGGGCTCCGGTGATCTTGGGCAGCACATGTCCATGACTGTGCTGCTGCAGCAACAGTGACTTTTCTCTTGGGCTGGCTGCATTTAGTGCCTGAGGCTTTCTCTGGCTGATACTCTACATTCACGGCATCTCTAACATCCTGGGTTCTCATTGCAACCTAGGCTTTACTTTCGCAGCTTCCCACTTTGATCTCTTCCATGAATCTAACCCTGCCGCACATTTCTTGGTCTCATGACCTCTTTGGAACCTTGGTGCAAGTTCCATGACCTTATAGCAGCTGCATTCTTCATTCTTACAGAGTCATCATCATGTGGATGATGCCAAGTTCTACTATTAGTTTGCAAGGTATCGTGACCTTTGGACCATGGCTGCAACAGCCTCTGAGTGTGTAGCTCAACTGAGGAGAACATTTCTCTGTGCAGTTCTGCACACAAAAGCTATCCTGAAGGTTCTGTCTTCTTAGGCACTCTCTTTATAAATGGACTTTTTTTCAAGTTCATTTGCATTTTTAAACCCTCGGGCTTTGGTGGATAGGGTCTTACCCTCACATCACCAACTCCATGGTTCCATGGCAGAGTGAAAATCTTTATTAATGGTGCTGATCTTTTAACCATCAACACCACGTTGTCTGAAACCACATTATTCTAGGCCTTAAATGCACCTGTATTTCTTCTCTAGCAAAACTGAACACAATCCACATGCTTTTGTTCTAGTTTTTGCTTTGAATTCATACTAGAAACCTGGTAGAGGGAGTGAACGGCAACCATGCCACAACCTGTATGTTATAGTGTATTAAAATCTCTTCCACAAAAGAAATTGTTCCATTACTTTCAAATCTAGCCTCTTTCAATTTTCACAATACAAACAGCATGTAGCCAGATTCTTTGCCAGAATGAAGATGAATTCCCTGTAGTCCAGATCCTAGTATAATCTACCTGTCCCTTCTGGAACTTCATAACCAGGGCCTTCATGCCCATATCCTACCTAGTACAACCCCACCACACCTGTCTCTTCTGGAACCTCACAACCAAGGCCTTCATGATCCATACTTTCATCATCACTATGGTCTTTTTATGACAAAAGACTGCAGCATCTAGATTAATGTTTAAAAGAGTTCAGTGTGCAGGAGGAGACTGGAAGCCCCTCCTCACCTGAGCGTCATCTAACAAACAGAGCATGCATACAGAGAAAGCTAGCAATATGCAAAAGGTAGAGGCTGACACTGCGTCTCATAATGGGTGACAAGTCGGTGGACCCAGTGCTTTGAGGGTTTTTTCCCCAGCTCTCAACCTCATAGTCTCAGAAATATCCCCATTACCATTCTCACCCAAATGGTCCCATAAGCTCCTTTCACAATATCCTGTGGTCTCTCTACTTCTCCATCTCTAAACTCTTCCACATTCTTCCTATAAACTAGTTCTAAAAGCCCATGAACCATATGGTCAGGTTATCACTGCAGTGATTTTTCTGTATTAGTTGTTTTTTTTTTCTTTTTCTTCATTACTATGATGAAATAGTTGGCATAAACAAATGTGAAAGGGATTCAATTATCTTATCATTTATCAGGACAAGGACAACATGGCGGCAGGAGTCTGAGCTGATCGTATTGTTGTGGCAGATGGAAAGCAAAGGGCTTGGGCCAGAAGTGGGTCTGTGCTATAAGACTAAAAGTTTTGCCTCTGGTGGTTTGTGTCTGCCAGCTACGTCCCAAAGGTTCTACAATTTCACAAAAGAGCAGCATCATCTGGTGAACTTGTGTTCAAATGCAAGAGCCTACAAGGGGCTTTTTACATTAAACCCACAGGAGCAGATGGAGAAAAATGGTATTCACTGGGAAAAGTTTAAATAGCCACTGACAGCATAATAGCAGCAGCAATGATACCTGCTATAAGAATTTAGCAGAGTCGCTGTATCTGGGGTAGACATAGAGTGAATAGCTATTTTCTAGAAGTGCTTTGACCTTGAAGAATCATTGTGGAAAACAGTAAAGAGTCTTTGTGGAGAAGCAGTGATTGTTTCACGTGATTTGTAGAATTGTTTTGCTAAAGGGGCATAGAAAGGCAGCCTTTCTATGATTTTGGTTACAAGATGCCTCTAGCACACCTGAGGCTCTTGGCATATTGTGTATTGCAAACGATACGCAACAAAGGATTAAAGTGGTGAGGTCATGTGATGCTTTCCTTTAGAGAGACATATAGATTAGATTAGGGACCTTGGTATGAGGAAATACTTTACCCTCTCCCCAAAGAAAACCTTGTGTAGCAATCAATAAATGCGCCTTTGTACTTCTGTTTAGGATTCAGTTGAGTTCGTCAGAAAGACTGGACCTTCCTGCCACCACACAGGCCCTAAAGAATTCATCTTGAGTGACCTCCTTCTTCCACCGATCCAATCAACGCAGACCACTCTGACACATTGCCCAGCTTTCTCCAATCTACTATCTTGGCACAAAGCTGTTCAGCCAATATGTAAATGAATAGTAGTATATTTTGGTGAAATAGTGCTTACCACAGCATCCTGATTTGGCTACTGTTTTCTGATCTTTGTAGCACCATGAATAAAGCCATACAAGAGCACTGTCTATGTCACATGCCTCCAAAGTCCATCTTAGCCCCACATTCTAATGGGCTAAGTCCATCTCAGATCATGTTCTGAGAGACATTCAGGTCCATCTCAGACTATGTTCTGATGGACACTCAGGTCTATCTCAGATCCACACTCTGAGGGACACTCAGGTCCATCTCAGACCATGTTCTGAGGGATAATCAAGTCTATCTTAGTCTACACTTTAAAAAAAGAGAAAAGGTGAAACAGAAATACACTGACCTTTTTGCCCCTCCATGACCTTTCAACCTCTACCTTGTTTCTGCTTTCTCCACCCTGCCTTTCTGGCTACCATGTAAGTAACACATGGTGGCTAGCATGCTGAATGAAGAAGGGGGTCATCTCAGCAAAGGGTAGTAGATTTTCTCGGCTCCCCTATGCCAGCAGTTCCCTCCTTCTCCAGTTTCCCTAAGTATCCAGGATAGTCTCCTTCTGGTTAGAGCCATTTGTTCCATTGTAGACAGACATAAAAGAGACCACCCAAGCCTTCAGTGAACATTGTCACCATTTGTCCAGAATTATGGACATTTCCTCTTTTTAATTCATATACATTTTCTAATGCTTCCACAAGGATCACAGGGTTCCTTTAAAAGGGAGAGAGAGGGTGTGGGGGAGGAGGAAGTATTCAGTCTGGCCACAAGAATGACTCTGTCATCCATGTTCTGGGAGCTGCTTCTCCTGCAGACATGACAAAGGGTATTTTATGTCTGTTCAAATAACAAAAACTGGCACCTCAGAGCTGAAAGGGGCAGAAGTGTCCATTGTAGCCCCCCTTTTCTGTCCCTTGTGCTATTTCCTAAAATCTGAGCTCTGCTTAAAAGTCACCATGAGTTATTCTTTTTTCTTTTTAATTTAATTTTATCATCATTATTATTATTTTGAAAAGCTGCAACAAAACAAAGTAAACTCCAGAGCTTACAGCCCCACTGCAGACAACAATAGGGAAGGGAGTAGCAGAGGCTTCCAGAGATGACAACTGTTAGGAGCCTTCTGAGAAAATGTCACTGGGGCAAAGCCATTGGCTTCCATCCCTCCTCCTACTTTTATTGGCACTTACAGGTCTGACAGTCTTTATCCGGTGTAGTTCCACCCTTGGTTCCTATGGGGAAGAAGGGGAAAATTCCATCTGCTGCTTCCTCCAGGAGGAGGAAGAGGCAGCTCAAGAGAGACACAAGGACTTTCCTGTCTTTGTTCCTGGAAGCAGAGTGAATCCCACTTAACCTTTCACCTAACCAGGGAGAAAGGTGGGAATTATCCCAAGGTAGAATTATTTAAGGAAAGCGGCTGGGAGGCTTGTGAGGAATTGTGGGTAGAGATAACTAGTGTGTGTGTGTGTTGGTTGGTTCTGGGGGAGGAGATAAACCATGTTGTGTCTTCATCAGTATGGAAAAGGGGCTTTTGAGTAAAGAGAGTCCCTTCTGTGGCTACTTCTACAAAAAGCCAAAGGTCAGGAGATTAATATTCTCTTCCAAATGCCATCATAGCTTGGTAAAAGAAATGCTTCCTAGATAAAAATGAAAGTGAAGACCCTCCCCTCAGCCTACTGCCTTTGATGTGGCTAGACTTAGTTACCTTAAGGAAATTATTTTCTCAGTGCTGGGGAGGGAACTGAGGGTCCTGCACAAGCTAGGATCAGGCTCTACTCTGTCAAAGAGCAGTGAGCCTGCAGGGGAGAAACCTTAGTGATTTTTTTTTTTTTTTCCCCGAGACAGGGTTTCTCTGTGGTTTTGGAGGCTGTCCTGGAACTAGCTCTTGTAGACCAGGCTGGTCTCGAACTCACAGAGATCCGCCTGCCTCTGCCTCCTGAGTGCTGGGATTAAAGGCATGTGCCACCAATGCCCGGCCCTTAGTGATTCTTAAAAACAAAGAAATAAACAAATGACAAACCCCCCCAAATTTGGAGTGAGTATATGAAAAAGACAAATCCTATTGAGCGACACTGTCCAGAGCAGGTGATCAGTGTCTTTCAGGCTATCCAGGTCACAGAAAGCAAAGATGAGTTAGAAGTGGGAACAGACCGGAGTCTAGAACCTCTGATGATTTAGTGCCAGCAAGCATCCTAAATGAGCTACAGACAAAGACAAACCATGAGTGGACCAACTAGGAAAACCTGGGTGGGTCTGCAGCTTCCATAGCCAGGAATGCATCAAAGCTTCGTCTCTGACCAAAGGCCCGTTTATCACACCTGTCCCCAGCTGGGTACTATTGTGAGGAGATGGAAGCTTTGGAAGTAAGGCAGGCCATATAGGATATATACTTAACGATGTTAGGACCCTGGCCCCCTCTTCCTGTCCCATTCCACCCAGTCACAAGTGAACAGCTTGCTCCCCGGGCCCTCTCCCCATGTTATGCTGCCTCCCCACAGCTCAGAGTAGAAGGGACCAACCCACTATGGACTGAAGGCATGAGCTACAAAAACCTTTCTTTTCACTTGTTAATTAGCTGAGCTATTGTGTTACAGTAACAGAAAGAGAACCCACACAATGTACCATGTAAGAAATTAAATGTACGATGTCTCTACAAGCAGACAGTGGGTGAGGGATTTATGGGACCTCTCACTTCTGTGTCTGACTTTTCTAAAACTCTAAAGTTATTCCACAATAACAGTCTTGGAACACTTGGCTTAACTATGAGCTAAGGCATTTGCCATAGAAGAACTGCTTGTATGATTCTGGGAGTAGAAAGACATGCCCAGGAGCAGCAAATGCCAGAAGCAAACCCAGTGACCATCATCAGAGCATCATTTAATAGTCTTGAAATTTAGTTGCAGCTAAATGGTTTACTCCAGAAGGGTCAGTTCCAATTCTCTTTTTCACAAGGAAAAGCAATGGTAGATGATAAATCTGGAAGAAACTAGAAATTAAAATTCATAGCACTGAGTTCCCCACCCTAGTTCAAATGATCATATAACGATGATAAAGATGCAGGGCCAACCCCGAGGCTGCTTCCTTGCATGCTGGACTCTGCAGGCAGTTGAAACTGGTTGGGACCAGGAGGGTAGCCTCCTGATGCATTTGTTTCTAATGC
The DNA here is from genome assembly GCF_003668045.3 of Cricetulus griseus. Classification (NCBI taxonomy): domain Eukaryota; kingdom Metazoa; phylum Chordata; class Mammalia; order Rodentia; family Cricetidae; genus Cricetulus; species Cricetulus griseus. Next base: position 77,614,966 of record NC_048600.1, on the reverse strand, counting down.
AACAGAAACCACTGGGCAAAAGTCAAAATGACCTTCCTCCTTAGGTGCTGCCTGCCTTTGGATTCAGAGACCCGGAGAACATGCATCCACAAAGAGGGTGCACTTTGCTTTTAGCACATTAGTGCTGGTCCTAAGAAGACCCTACACCAGCTCTCTGCTCTTGTCCAGAATGCAGAGTGGGTCACTAGTACCGCAGTGGAGGGTTGGGCACCAGGAGCTCACCCACCTGACACCTAGTGTGGCTAGAGAGGCTCTTGGCTCTTCCTTCAAACACATCTAGATTCCAGACCATTAACACCACCTTTTCTAAATGTCATCTCACAACAGGATCATTGCACAAACTCTAAAAAGCCTCTGCTTTTGTGCTTGTACTTTCAAATGTCTGTTTTTAGCGTGAGAAAATACGGTGTAGCTGTTAAAAGAAAGTCAGAAGGTGCAGTCCTTTGTTAGAGAGTTTGCTGTGACTCCTGATTTACATAGACCACAAGGCTTGTCTCTTGCAATGGCCATCAAACCCTACATAACCAGCTGTTTATTGCTTTTCTGATCATACCTTTTGCTCCTTCCTTTCTTACTCACTTTTGTCTGGTACACTGAACCGCTTGCTAGTTCCCAGATATACCAGGAATATTACCACCCCAGGGCCTTCGAATCTGCCTTTTCTCTTTTTTTTAAGGATCTCCCTACTTCAGATAATTGTCTGTCACTCCTCTGTCCTTCAAGGATCTTTGGTAATAAAATATTTAAACATATTAATATTTCACCTCATACTACATACCTCTACTCTCTAGCTCCTTCTTACTCTGTTTTAATTTTTGTAACATTCTACGAAATTTCTTTATGTATTACACTTGTTATTTATTGCTCATAATTATAAAACTGACCAGATGAAATGACACAAAATCAACTTCTTGTGTGTAGCTTGTTTGAATAGCCTTGCTCACAGCAGAAACTGAAAAATATTTTTAATGAGCAAGTAGATAGACGATGCTTCACACAGGAGAAGAGGTTTCCCAACACAAAGAAAAAAAGAACCACACACTGTGTAATGAAGTATATTTCAAATAATGCCTTAAGTACTAAATAACCACATGACAGTGTGGTACCCAAGGCCTGCTCCTTAACGAGGAGCTACTCCAGCCACGAAGCTGCACACACTGACACAGTCTCCTGGAAGATGGATTTGGCTGCTAAACCAGAAACAAAGCCAGTGTAAGTCTCCTACCATTGACTGACTTTAGATAGCTCTTAATTTAGCCAAGAGTAATACTTGTGACCATAAAACAATTAAAAGCTACAAGCAAACACAGGTATACCTTTGACAATTATTTCAGGCAAAGGAGAAGTAGCTTTTCAATCTAGTTTCAGGTCAATAAGTAAAACACAACTAAATTTACCTAGTATCCAAGGAAATAAAAGCAAGATTGTGCTATTCTGTGTTCCATTGTTATATTTAAAATTATTAAAGAGTATATATTGCAAAATTACTTAATAAGGTAGTTATACAAATATTTAATATCCCCAGATTGGGGAACTCCATTATATAGACATTTATTCCAAGGCAATAGTCATAGTGGCCTTAAATAATTGAATAACTACCGATATTCATAAATGCTGTAATCACAGCCTCAAAAATGGAAGATGATATATGCATTTACACCTTTAGTTAAGCACAATGCACAGCCCACTGGAGAGGCGAGGGCAGGTGATCCTAACCCTATTCCTTCCCAGCAGCAGGATTTGTCCATGAAAGTTAATCATGACAAGTGTTTTACACAAAGGGACCAAGAAACACATTCAATAATTTAGGAAAGGTCAGAAGCTCCATGTAACTGGACTGCAAATGTCCTTGGCAGGGCACTGTGTGTGTGTGTGTGTGTGTGTGTGTGTGTGTGTGTGAGAGAGAGAGAGAGAGAGAGAGAGAGAGAGAGAGAGAGAGAGAGAGAGAGAGAGACTCTGGAGTTTAGAAATGAATGGCACTTATCAATTTGGGGAGCATTAGAAGGATTCTGGGTACAGAGATAGTCACAAATCACAAATATGGTTTTATTTTGTTGTTGTTGTTATTTTTAATCCCAGGGCTGGTGAATTGCCTTGCTGTCAAACCCAATGACCTGTGTTTGACCCCTGGGACACACATGATGGAGAGACTCCACTCATGCAGGTGGTCCTCTGACCTCTACATGTGTGCCAGGTCATGCACATGAACCCACCTCCCACACATTATAAATGAATAATGTTTAAAACAGTTAAAAGAATGGAAATACATTTTCTGGCAGAACTGAAGAGGATGAAATCAAAATGTGCTGCTGAGTCTGTCTGGGATGGGAAGGTCTCACAGAAGATGAGGACCTGAGGGAGAGGAAAAATTCTGCACTCACTCTATTAGGTTCCACCTTCCCTTTCTTCCCCACCAAAGGCAAAGGCAGTGAACAACCATGTTAGAGAGTGGCCAGGAGTTAGAGAGGGAAGAATACTCAGAATGTTTTGAAATGGTATGATGATGGTGGTGATACAAAAGCCAAGTTCTAGCTCTACTTGAAAACCATCATGAGAGCTGGGATTCACATTCATATTAAATTGGATTGACGACCTAGATAATTTAGGCACCTGTCCTAGGCAAATGCCTTTTGGCTATTTTCAGGTCTCTGTTTATTCTTCTTAAATATTTAGGAGGCAAGCATGCATTTTTTTTAATACTCCCAGGAAAGGGGTTCCAGGACTGCAGGAAGGGCCGAATCCTTTCCTACTCAGAGGGCTGGTCCATGTGCACATGCATGTGTGTATGTGCACATGTGTGTCTGTATGTGTGTATGCACAAGTGCTCTTGACTCCAGAAGTCCACAGCGCCACCCCTGAAGCTCCAAATTCCACTTGTTATCACACAGAGAGAACAATATCCAGTAGTCTTTTTGATCACTTGCCCAGGCTTCAAAACGTGCCTTTGAAACAGAAGGCACATCTGGAGAAAATGACTTCCAGGCCCCACCAGGCCCCACAGGCTGATGGGACCTTCTGAGGCAGTCAGCTGCCTGAGCTCACCAGGGCAGGGCACTGCCCACATCTTCAGGATTAGCCTTCATTAAATAACTGCTGAGCGTACTCCCACAGCACCGGGCCTGTGGTAGCAGACTTTGTTGCTTAAAAGACAATATTTTGTACGTTTCAGGATTTAATTAATGAAACTTGGGAAGCCAGGTACAAACTAAGTGATTCTAACATCCTTCTTTTCTTCCCACCACTAATTGGTCAATGTTCCTGAGATGTTTGGTAAATTAGAAGGCGGGTGACTGCAAGGAGAAGAATCACAAGTATGGCAATAGTCTAAACAACTTACCATTTGTGCAAATGAGGTTTGCAGACCCCAACAGCAGAAGGAATTCCACAGAGGCCATAGGAAAAGGAATCTGGGTGATTTCTTTTCCTCATTAACTTTTATTTTAGATATATGGGTGTTTTGCCTGCATGTATGTCTATGCACCACTTTCATGCCTGGTGCCCATGGAAGCCAGAAAGAGTACTAAATCCCCTAAAACAAGAGTTACAGACTAGTGTGAGATGCTATGTGGGTACTGGGATCCGAACCCTGGTCCTCTGAAAGAGTAGCCAGTGCTCTTAACCATAGAGCTACCTCTCCATTTGATTGTTGCCTTGAGGGGTATTGTTCCCCAAACATCCACACTTAGTTTTATGAGACAGTCTCTCACTGGCCTGGAATGCACTAAGTAGACCTGTCTGTCTGGCCAGCAAGCCCAGGTTATCCACCTGTCTCCACCTCCACATCTCTGAGATTCTAAGCACATGCTACTGCGTCCGGCTTCTGTACATGGTCCTCACGCTTGTGTGGCAAGCCCTTTACTCATTGAGCCACCTCCCCAAGCAGCAGCCAATTGTCTTTGAAGAAATAAGCTGCCAGACTGCAAGATGCAGTCAAAGGGATGGGTATAGAGTACTGTGGACACTAAGCTGGAGCCAGAGGCAGCCTAGACATGAAACTGTCCACTCCTTTGGAGATGGGTATTAACATGTCCTCTGCATGACAGTTCTGTGAGGGTTTTCAGGAGGGAAAGTGGACAATAGCATTGGGCTAAGTTTCTCTTCTCTCCTTTCTAGTTATAGTAGCTCAGCCTCCTGACTGTCCTCCATTTTTCTCCTTTACTTGTATTTAGGTATGACCACATCTGTAAATTGGAGGAGGGCTGGTGCTTACCTGTTGCTCTTGTGAACATACATGTGTATGTGGAAGCAGAACAAAGGTGTGTGGCTGGAGCAGTCAAGAACTCACATCCACAAGCATAAGAGAGAGAGAGAGAGAGAGAGAGAGAGAGAGAGAGAGAGAGAGAGAGAGAGAGAGAGAGAGAGAAACTAGGCCTGACATGGGCTTTTGAAACGTCAAGGCCTACCCCTAGTAACATGCTTCCTCTGGCAAGGCTACACCTCCTAATTCTTCTAAATCTTTCAAACAGTTCCACTCCCTGGTGACCGAACATTCAAATACGTGAGCCTATGAGGGTCATTCTCATCCAAACTTGCACATTCCATTTCCTGGCCCCCATAGCACAATGCAAAATGAATTTAGTCCCCCTTCAAAAGTTCCCATAGTCTATCACAGTCTCAATACTGTTTAATGGTCTGAAGTCCAAAGTCTTTTCTGAAACACATGGCAATGTATAACACCTGTAAAATAAAATGTAGATCAATATTTTCAACACACAGTGACATAGAATATATATTACTATTCCGAAAGGGAAGAAGGAGAGCACAGTGAGGAAATAATGGGCCAAAATAAGACTGAAAACAACCAGGGCAAACTCCAGATTCTGCATCTCCATGTCTGATGTCAAAGTACTCTTCAGATCTCCAACTCTTTTTACCTTTGTTGACTGCAACACACTTCTCTCTCTCTCTCTCTCAGGCTGGTTCCACACCTGGACTGCAGTGCTTCTTGGCAGGGCTCCCACAACTCTGGCATCTCCAATATCGTGGCTTCTCCAACAAAATTCAGTCTTCACACAATGGCCTCTCTGACACAGGCCTGGCCTCAGAGGTTTCCCATAGACCTGTTTCTTGTATCATGACTCTCCCGTGTTTGTTTTTGAGGCAGGGTCTCTCTTGCCTTGAGCTCACTGAGAAGGCTAGGCTTGTTGAGGTACACTAGGGCTGTCTTGGTCTCCCTGGTGCTGGGACTACAAACATATGCCTCCACACCTGACCTTTTTCATGGCTTCTGGAAATTATCAGATCAAATCTCAAGGCTTGCAAGGCAAGTGATTTGCCAACTGCTCTCCAGCTGTGTTCATTTCACCATTATGGATTTTTTTCTGTCACCTTTTAAAGGAATTTTACTTCAAACCTATTTTATCTGATAGAACTATACATACAACTGCATCCTTTTGGCTATTATTTGCGTTCAGTATCTATTTTCCCTCACTTCCATCTTCTAGATATCCTTCAATATAAAGTAAGTTTGTTACAACAAGCAAGGAATTTGTTGGTAAAGAATATTCTCAGCCTGTCTATTTCTTTTGATAGGTGAGTTTAACACATATGTATTAAGTAATTATTGATGGGAAGGATTTAATGTTGCTGTTTTGTTTCCTCTGTTTTTTATTTCTTCTGCTATTTTTCCTCTCTTGATGTTTGGTTTTGTATTTTGTTGAGTTTTTATATTAATGTCCTTTAATTCTTCTCTCTTTTTCCTTTGTATAACTTTCATGGGATCTGTGTGTGTTTGTGTGTGTGTGTGTGTGTGTGTGTGTTTACTTACTCAAGGTTGATGATAGGCGTTACTTCTACACTTTAATTATCATTTACTTTCTGTTACTACTTTCATACTTCATGCTTACTCATATTCTTTCTTTTGAAGTAATTTTAGATACATTTATTTTTAATGCTTCTATCTTTTAACTTTTATCACATAGCTAAATGTAATTCCAATTATTTGGTACTCAGTTTAATGAAACTAAGGTTTATCTTTACTAATGAACTTTGTCTTCCTTGTTGCTATCATGTTGCTATTTGTCATCTTTTCCTTGAACAATTCCTTTTTTAATTGTTTAATCAATGGTCATGAACTCCTTAAACTTTTGTTTTCTGCAAAAGAATTTCTTTCCTTCCTTTTTCAAAAACAGTTTTGTAGATACAATATTCTGAGTTGGTGTGTGTGTGTGTGTGTGTGTGTGTGTGTGTGTGTGTGTGTGTGTCTGTGTCTGTGTGCACGTGCACCTGCGCCTGTATACAGGAGTGCTGTAAGAGTGCCATGGCACATGTGTAGTGGTCAGAGGACAACCTTGAATATTGGTCTTCACCTTGTTTGAGACAGGATCTCTGGAGGCTTTGCCCTATGTACATCAGGCTTGACCCTGCCTATGCCTCCCAGTTTACCATAGGAGCACTGGAACTACAGACATGTGCTCACACACCCAGCTTTACATGGGTCCTGGGGATTCAAAGTCAGGTCCTCACACTGAATGGGAAACACTTTTATCCATTGAGCCATCCCCTTTATTCTCTTCTAATACTTTACCATGCCTCCCTCTTTCTGTCTGGCCTGCAAAGTTTCTTCTGAAAAACTGTAAATGGTCTTAGAGGATAACCTTTTTCTTCTTTCTTTCTTTCTTTCTTTCTTTCTTTCTTTCTTCCTTTCTTTCTTTCTTTTTATCTAGATTTCTCTATGACTTTTGGCAATTTTATTGTAGTGGATTTCTTTCCATTCATTTCACATTGGTCATATCTTTTTCTTTCCCCAGGTTTGAGACCCCTTTGATCATGTCTTGCTTTCAGGAGGGTGACATGTTTCAGTTCCTTAATGAAGGTGTTTCTATTATTGAAATTTGGTACTTGAAGAACACAGTTTGTGGCATATAATAGAAAAGAGCTATTTCTATACTCTACCCTGAATAGTATAGAAAAATATTGATAAACTTTTCTTAATTATTAAAAAAATTCCTATGCTTCCAAATTGCCAGGAACAGTTACAATGGATGGATGGAAAAATAACTGACAAGTCAACCATGTGCAAGATTGAACAATCTATGGAAAAAGAAGAAAAAGTAAATAGACACCAAGAATAAGTAGCCTCAACAAATCATTAGCAGAAGTAGAAAGAAAGTAACTTATAAATAAGGGGATTAAAATGTTCTACCTCACAAGTGATTGAGAAAGTAAGTATTGAAATAACAATGCTTTGATAGTCATGAGATGGTTGGCTATGTTTTTTTTAAGATTCATAATACCAATGCTGTGAATGTGTAGAGAGAAAATAATCTCAATCTTCGATTTATTACTAGTTAGATTAAATCAGTGTAATAACTATCAGGGACTCTGATGATATTTAGTAAAGGTGGAAACCTGTACAATCTTCAGACATACTTAGAGATAGATGAGGAAAACTGATGCATGAGAGTGTTCACTGTGAAGGTGAAAAGCTGGAAACAACCTTCATGTCCATCAATAAGGTACTAGAAAATAAAATGTCATGTAACCATAGAGTAGCATTGTGCATAGCATAGGCATGTGTAAAATATATCATTATTCACTGATAAAGAGAACTCTAAAAACAGTCTCAGGCTCTCAGGACACGGTGGGGAGGTGAATACACTGTGTAAGGTGAAAGTAGAAGGGGACCACAGGATAGAAGGGTACAGGCAGAGATATGAGGCAGGGAGGTGGGAGAGAGAAGTGGGGGTGGGGTGGCAGACAAAACCAAGTATTATTAAAAATGTCTCAAGGAAATCTGTTACTTTGTATGCTAGTTAAAAATAAAGTAAAATATTTTTAAAGTAAATTTTAAAAACAGATGAAGAAAATCATATCTGACATAATTCTACCTAATTCAAGGGGAAAGTAATACAGTTACATAAGTTTAATTGATAAACAAGATGGATAGAATGACCTAGATAGCTGTGTTAGCAGCCGGACCTATAAGGAGAATTGTGTTTTACAAGGAAGATTGTGAGTGGAAGAAAGCAGAGGTTGCTAATTTGCACCCCTGTAGCTCATGAATGCTTCCCTTCATTCCCTGCTCCCCTAGCAAAGCCTGCTTCTCCCTGCAGAAACCTGTGGTTACCTAGCAAAAGCACGACACCCCTGTTTTCCCCATTTTGTTTTCTCTTGGGGCATTTTTTCTACTAAAGGGTTTGCTATCAAACTTTATATTGTATGGTGCTCTTTCTTGACCATTTATTTCTTGGCCTTTCTGTCATTGACCTTTCTGGCCTGTCACCTGTCACATCTTTAATTTCCCTCTGTGAAATACATACTTGCTGGCAACCAAGAAAGCAGAGTTTTTAAACCTATGGGCTTATTTATTTATTTAACCTACAATACTGGGAGTTGAACCCAGAGTCTAGCACATGCTAGGCAAGTGCCCTACCACTGTGCTACAGCCCCAGAACCTGAAAACCAGATTTTAGAATACAGTGGCTGAAGGAGAGACACAGTGCAAAGGAAAGTTGTTCACTTTAAGTGTCTACTGCATGGTTTTTCATCCCCACATCAGAGGGACCAACACATGGGGTGATTTCCACTCTGTCTTCCTTAGTCTTTCTTATAATCAAGGGCAACTGAAGAGTAGCCTCACCAGCTGTGAATGGGGGAGTTCTCTATAAAGCATGTCTCTTGGTGATGCAGTTACCCTTGTGGGATACTTTACAGCCATAGAACATGATCAACATACTAATGGCACAGATTTATCACTATAAATGAACACTGTGTTGGACACGCTGCAGAGCTTATGGGCAGAGGTATGTGTGGAACCAGTGTGTGGAGAGCAATATGGCAAACAGCAGCTACTTCCAACTAACGTGAAAGACAAAGTCAACTATCAGATCCACCTCACCCTCAGAGCTTTCATGGATGAAGTCCAATGAGCACTATCCACATCCTAGCATCCCAAGTGATCTTGGGGAACTGGGATCTTTGGGTCAGAGAAATGGACCACACAACCCAGGGAAAGCTGCCTGAATCATTCCAATAGCCAACTGACCAAAACTTTATGCTTTATGATTTTTCTGCTTTTTATTATGAACGTATTTTAATATTAATTTAAAAAGGACTTGAAAATTGAGGAATGGACCATTCACAATCTCATTTTAAAACCAATTTCTCTTTCCAGTTCAAGATGATTTATAAAACTAAGCTGACACAGTTATAATTCTGTTTATGAGCGTGCATGTCCATGAGTAAATGGCTCAGAACTCAGTACCATGTTGTAGCTTCCCTGGGGCCATGGTTGATGGAACAGGCACCATGGCAATATTGTTGTCTTCAGAGGCAGAGGAAAATAGCAACATGGTGAAGCATGCACTGTGCTATGGTTTAAGAGTAAATGATTTGTCCTCAAGCTGGTGTATTAACTCTTAGTGTCCAGGAGAGGGGTGGGGCTTGAGGTTTACAGCTGGGCACCACTTCCAGTCAAATCTCTGCTTCCTGATCCATCCTGTTATGAATAAGCCCCTATGGCCACAGCTATGAGCTCCAACCACCATGCCTTCTCCACTATGATTGACTGTTTCTTGTCTAACCTGTGGTCAAAATGCCAGTATTAGGTATTTTATTAGGTTGTTTCTGCCAGGGATTTGCCACATCAATGAAAAAACTAAGTGATATGCTTTAGGTCTTGTTCTTCTGCAAGGATGTGATCCTAGTTGTACCCACTCATATAGTAAAGGTCACACCAGTAGCCATATACATCTCTACATGAGAATATGTGATGCCACTACATGTCTGGAGGAAAGAAAGCAAACAATACTTTCAATATTCCAGTGACTTCCACTAGGACAGTCCAAGGTTTGAGACCACCTAAGAAAGGTGTCATGTGAGAGTAAAGAAAATATGGTTTCTATCTTCTCCATAAAACAGAAGAATGATGTAGTTGAATTTAGATTAAATTATCCTGCCAAAGCCAGAGTTTCAAGTCCATTATTATCCTGAACCAAGTGACTTCATTGTCTGATGTTGGTCCTTTCTAGGTCTTGGCCTTGGAAATAAGTGGAATTCCAGAAACAAAGCTGCCCATCACAACCACGATCACAGCCACAGAGAGGTGTCTCACAGTCCACAAAAATCTGAACCAAATCTAAGGCAAAACATCAAGAGGGCCAGTGTCTTAATTCACTTGTCACAAAGTTTACAAGGAACCCCTTCAAACCAGTTATCAATTAAGAAGGGGACATACCTTCTTGTTAGCCAGTTAATGAATGGTTTTGTTGTGTTGTGTTTTGTTTTTTGGACATAGATGGTGTTGAACTTTAATCTCCTTCCCCAAAGAACTCTGAAAGAATCAGGGAATGGTGTTCTCTGCGTGTGAACCAAGTGTCAATAGCTATCTTGCTCTCCACATTCAGGGTACTTAAGGCAGCTGGAGTCACATGAGAGCTGGCTGTGTCTGCCTTCCACTCTGCCGTTTTCCACCCCTTCCCAGACATGTTCATTTCTCCATGTTTGCTTTCCTAGTTAACTGGTATTTGCAAATGGCCACTAACCGACCCTTGTTTGAATAACTGGCTCTGTCAGTCTGTGGAGGTCAGCCCTGGAATGCAGGATGCTCACTTTCAGGGTCTGTGATTGGCAGTGTTCATCACTGGCTCAGGTGAGGATGTTCCTGGGGTGAGACAGGCAGGAACACAGATGCCAAGAGACATCTCTTGACTAAATTTTCTGAATCACTCCATTGTTTTGGTCTTACTATGGCAGCCCCCCCCCCGTGTGTGTGTGTGTGTGTGTGTGTGTGTGTGTGTGTGTGTGTGTGTGTTTGTGCCAGAGAGAGACACACAGACACACACAGAGAGAGACAGAGATAGAAAGCATACTTGTGCCATGGCATACATGTGGTACCAGAGGGCAACTTTATGTGTTATTTCCATCTTCTGCCGTGTTAGAGGCAGGGTCTCTTTGTCATGCACTGCTGTGCACAACAGGCTAGTTTTCCCATGAGCTTCTGGAATTCTGTATCTTCATCTCCTGACACACCATGGGAACACTGCTTTCAGATGTGCACTTCCATGCCCAGCTTTACATGGTTCAGGGAATCTGGAAACAGGACCGAATGCTCACACGGCAAGCGCTTTACCTACTGAGCCACCTCCTACTATCTATGAGAGTTCTAAACAGCAAGGGAAAGGGGAAGGGTCTTGTTATAAATCTCCCAGTGTGCATGTGCAGTCTCTGAGCTAAGTCATGTAGACTGAAAGCAGAATAACTAACTGCTAAGGGATGCCACTGCTCATCCGAATGAGTCCCACCAACTCTACATCAAATGGGTGAAGCTCACAGTCATACAATAGCCACTAGCAAGAGCCACTGTTAAAAAGAAGGTGAAGATGACATTTGGATAATTTACTTTGAAGAATTCAGAAACTGATTCCACTCTCTTCTCAGCTTCAGAGGAGACTGTCCCAAGTATCTCCCAGTAAGACTCCCTGCCTGGTGACCCAACTGGACACCATTCTGAGCAGGGTCCTTCATGACCTCGGCAGACAAAATGATCCAAGTGTAGGATTAGTTCAGAGGATGATTTCCTGCTCAAAATACCATTAGCCCCAATTTAAGGCCTTTGCAAAGAGCACTTAGGGCTGTTCTGAGCCATTAGAAGGCTTTTTAAGCCCAAGGATGAACCAGACAGTAGTCATTGCTATAAATCCCAGGGATGAGCTGGCTGCATTAGGACCCAAATTACAGGCTTGGGGAAATTATTTGCTAGGAATCCTGCTAACACATACTGTTGGTTGGACAGAACCTCAGGAACTTTAATCTAATTATGATAAAAGCGAATTCCTGAGGGATACAAGGGTATGGGAGCAGAGTTTGCTGGCTTTCTTTGAACAAGGAAAAAGAATTCTGTGATCACTTTATTGGCCTAGTAAAAAACGAGTCAATACAGAAGTCAGTGACAGCCTACTTCTTGTCAGAGAACCCAGGAGCCATTGTGCTGCCCTGTTGTCCTTGAAGAATGTTGGATTGTTGAAGGAGAGAAGAAGGAACCAGTCACTGTTCTTTCCAACAAATTAGGCCAGAATGGAATGTAAAGAAGTGGTACTTTTTCCTAACACAGCCTTATCCTGCTTAAAAAGTTAATTGAACCCATATGTGTGAAATCATTTATAAGTGCACATTTCCAAACGATTAGAGAAAATGTCACACTTGCAGTCCCTTTAGGCTTGGACACACGGACTGTACTGTTAATTGAAACTGAAGTGCTGGCTAAGAACATGGACTCTGAGGTGGGAAAAGAGAGCCAAGTGAAGCACAAACTGGAAAGGGCTCAGCCCCTGGCTGTCACCAAGGCTTTGGCATTAGAGAGATACTGGTGTCGATCCTAATCAAGTCTCTCTGATGAATCCAAGGAGATGTCAGATATGTTTAAACGGTTCTTGAATATGAAGCCAATGCCACTCTCTACTTCCTTTCTCCTTGCAGGGAACTAACTAAGTGTCTTTGATTAGCTCAAAAAGAAGTGAGAATGAGAAACATGTCCTTCTGGCACTTCCTGGAGTCATACAACTGAATGACTTCTAGGACTACAAGTTTCTGACACAGTTGGTAGCAACCCAGACCCTCCACAGCATGGCTTGGGGGCCTAGGCCATCTGTGATGGCTCCTGAAGCAGAGATGATTTGGAAAGGTTAAGTGGGGAAGTGATCGGGCCTGAATGAATGAGGCCATGGCTGCTGTAGCATGGAGTGTAGGATGTACTTGCTCTGACTTCCAGGCTAGAGTCTCCCTGAGGTTAAGTCCCATCCAGGTGCAGGGACTCCTGAGTCAGGCACCTCAGGTCCAGCACAGTGTCCTAGCAATCCAGGGCAAGGGCTCTGTGTCCCCATCCCCTTCCTTCACCATGCCTTATGTCATGGGTCCTGGGGAAAACGACAGTCCTTCTTCTGTCATTTTTTGTATGCTCTTCAGGACATGCTACCCCGTGGTTGGTGGTCTCTGGCCTTGCACTCACAAACCTCTCACTTTTGATCCATCAGAATACATGCATTTCTACTACCTGTGCATACTGTGGTTCATCTTTCTGCCCCTCCCACCGTAATTAATTTCATTCTGCTAAAAATGCCAATTGGTCCAAACCATGACTAACTTCACGGTCTTGAAGGAAGAATAAAGCCACATTTTCCTGGATGCCCGCTCACCACATCAGCTACTTTCAACATCCAGGAATGTCTTAGTCCATTTTCTGCTGCTGTAATAAAATACACCAAACTCATAAGAGAGATTTTCTGGCTCTAGAGGTGGGCAAACCTGAAAGCATGGTGCCATCATCTAAGTGGGCTCCCTATTCGGGGGTGGGGGGTCCCCATGCTGCATCATAGCACAGCAGGAGGAGCAGAAACATCCTCTTGCAAGAGGGAAAGCCACAGAAGCCCAGCCTGCATAGGGCACTACTTGAAGGTCCTGCTGCTGCTCTGCACTGTTAATATATTGGAAGCAAATAGCAACTTGAGCCTTGGATGAGACAAACCACACCCAAACCACAACAAAATTCAACCCTCATTTTCACCACACCAGAAAGCCTTGCTCCTTATTGGGGAAAGATTTTGAACTGAGTTTATTATGTGCAGGAAATCAGAAATAACAAGAAGAATCACAAAAGACAAATCTGTCAGTAGTTTCACGATGTGACGTGGAATCTCTTATTGGACTTTCTCACCTACCCCCTTGACTTGTCTGTGTCTCCTGCACCAGGATCACAAAAATCAGGAAACTTGTGAGGTATTTTATTGTATCTTATTGTTTGGTAGAACAAATTCTGCTCTCTTGAGGTCTTCTAATCCATTGTTGGTTTTGTCTGCTGTTTTTTAAGCTATCGTTTTATGATTGCTTCTTCATAGAGACCTTGGTACCAACGTTCTCATCTCCCTCACAAGATACTTGCTAGTATTCTGACTGGGGTGGCAGACTTTGATTCAACTCCATCTCAGAATTGCCATCCTCTGACTTCACCACTGTCACCCTAGACTACTACTTTCCTCAGATTGTTGGAATAAATGTCAGTAACCGGATAGTGTAGGGTAGGAATTGATTCACTGTGGCTCTGAAGGTGAGAATCCCTCAAACAAGGTGTTGGAAGAACATTTTCCTCCCCCTGAGGACACCAAGAACATTCCTAATTTCCTTTAGACTTCAGTGTTACCTAAGGCCCTTCCCGGCATTCCCCTCCCCCCTCGGTTCAGGGTCACTTGATGCTCTCTCTGTGAGCACAACTGCTGTGTCTTCTCTTGGGCTTCTAAGGACCCCAGCCATCAGCTTTCCGATCCACCCTCATCCACTATAATCTCCTTGTAACTAACTGCAGTTGTAGAGATCTTATGTATAAAATACAAGCACGCTGTGAGATTTCACACTGGCCAGCGAGGTGCTGTGTTTTTATCAGCTACCTGCGGCAAGAACTAGGGAGAGCCAGGCTGTGCCTTCTGCCTACTTCTGCCCCTGCCCACACTATTATGCTGATGACATGTGTCTTCTCATACTTAGCATCTTTCCTCTCTTTTTATCTTTCTACTCCTCCCCTACCATGGTGCTGGGGGGTAAACCTAGGGCATCACATGTGGTAGACAGGAGAGCAGAGTCAGACTTACTCCCTCTGCCAGTCTTAGTCAGGGAATGATCTATGGTCTTGACAGAGCTCCCCATGGTGTGTTTTCTGCCCCCCGGATGCCTCTGCCCTTCACACAGTTTCTACAGTAGATACCAAGTGCTGCCAACTTCTTTCTCCTTGCTTTTCTTGGCCCTCTCTCACATCCCACAGAGCTGCTGGTGCCCCTGTTCCCTGCATTAGCAACAAGAAAGCCTGTTTCCGGGTAAAATCCCTAATGCTTGCTTTGTCCCCATCCACACACTTAAAAACAAATCTGTCCTGGGAGGCCACTGGTCTCTTCAGTTCCTCCTTTATTACTTTTTCCCCAGCACGTGATTCTTTGTCTAAAGTATATCTCTTGGAGCATCTTGGGCCATTGTACTTTTTGATATCTACACAGCAGTCACAAACTGGTAGTCCATGGGTCCAAAAAGAGCAACCCAGTCTAAAGATGACAATGACATGGTGGAGTTCAGCTAAAACGTATGTGCCTGGTTCCCCTTGAGTTAGTCCCTTCTGGTCACTTTAGGCCTCACTTGTACATGCCCACTCCTGGGCATGTTTGAGTTTACTGTCCAGTTATAGGTTCAGAGTCAACTTTACCATCTTCCCATGGGAGTTTCTCCTAGTGTCCTTGAAGTTCCAAATATTCTAGCCTATGACTCAATAATTATTAGTCCTCTGGCCAACATCATTTTTTTTTCCTTTTTGGGGTGGGCATTGTATTATTACCTTTCTCACGGATTAAAAGTATTCTTTTGGGCTCTTTTTTCACAGTGCCTTCTAAGTAGTTGGTCATGTCAAGATGAAGCTGAAAATCTCCTTCCCACCTGCCGCTGTCAGAAACAAATTGAAGTGGATGATGAAGGCAAGCTTTATATTTTCTACAACAAGGGTGTGGCCACAGAAATAGCTGCTAATGTTCTGGATGAAGGGTGGAGGTCTGTGTGGTTTCAGTGAGTGGCAGACAAGGTTTTCCTGGGAAGCAAGGTGTCTTGACCTACAGCAAAGTACACCTGCTGTTGAGTGACAGGCACTCTTGCTGTGTATTCTGAGCCCAGCTGATTCAAGGCTTTCTCAAAAGCACTGATGAAAGGAGCAGACTTGGCAAGGTCTGGTCTGAGCCTGGGGCCAGGGCCTTGAAGGTGTTAAGGTTTTGGTTCCTGGAAACTTGGCTCTTCCCCTGAAGAGACTGGATTTATGAGTGTCAAGGCCATTGTGTGCTCAGTCTCTGACAGTCTTGAGATATTCTGTGTTCCTCTTACACAACTTTGATTAGTTTTCTACTGACGTTGTCCCTTTTCTCCCCTAAAAACTGCATATAAGATGCTATACTTATTAATAGGTTTGCTTGGCATAGCCATAGCTGTGCAAGACCTCCTAATCCCAGTTTTTCTCTCTTCTTTACCTTTTCATCTCGTGGCCACCACCCCCTTAGGATTCTGTCACTGGAGAATGACCTGCTGATCCAGGTCAGTTAGAGACCAATAAGAACTAGAGAGAAGAAGCACAAGTCTGTTTGCAGATGCAGGAGGCCAGTCTGTGTGTTCTCAACCTGGTTGTCATAATAAAGGGAAAGAAGAAGAGTCCTGGACTGACAGCACTATGCCTCAGGGATGGGGGCCAAAAGACCAAGAAGAATCCAGAAGCTTTCCAATCTCTCTAAAGGAGACGATGTCTACCAACATGTCATCAGAAAGCCCTTAAACAAAGAAGTTAAGAATCCCAGGCCCACAGCACCCAAGATTCAGAATCCTGTTACACCACATGTTCTGCAACACAAAGGTCAATCTATTGCTCTAAAGAAACAATGCATTAAAGAAACTACAAGAAGGAATCTGCAGAATATGCTAAAGTTTTGGTCAAGATAAGGAAAGAAGCCAAAGAAAAATGCCAGAAGAGATTAGCAAGGCTGTCCTCACTGAGATCTTCTATTTCTGAGTCCTGTTAAAAATAAGTGTTTGAGAGAAACAGATAATTTATCAGGCCTTGAATCTCAATAAAACAAAATAAAAAGCTTTTGAGCTAGTGAGATGGCTCTGCAGGTTGTTGTATGACTCTATTCCTGGGGAGATCTGAACAAATGTATACTCACTTAAGTTGGGAAACCCATAAGAGACCAAAGTATAGACACTACCAAAGTCCAGTTGGTGAACCAACAAGTTTATTGGGGTTACTTATGGAGTATGGGTGAGGGGCTCCTTATAGGAGCAGAAATGGCTCAAAGACAGTTGCATCCTCAAAGCCCTCACCATCATGGTGACAGTTAATGAAAGCTTGGAAACCTGTACAGCCGGCAGGCAACTCAATGGGTTGGAGAGTGTCTCTTTCTCACCTATCAGGTGG
Source organism: Cricetulus griseus (assembly GCF_003668045.3). Classification (NCBI taxonomy): domain Eukaryota; kingdom Metazoa; phylum Chordata; class Mammalia; order Rodentia; family Cricetidae; genus Cricetulus; species Cricetulus griseus. The sequence goes on along the minus strand of NC_048600.1, from coordinate 77,598,042 downwards.
TAGGAGCCTCTTCCATGTAGCTCAGCTAATCTCTGCTTCTTGTAGGTGGCTAGCTAGCTAAGCTTGTTTAAGAGTGTCTGTTTATAATCTTTGTGTTCTTGGGGCTGGGGTGGGCATTCAGGTGTATCCCATCAGTTTTGGGGACTTCCTGAAGATGCTGAGTTGTTTCCTTTCTGGCTTAAGGAGCATTCCTGCAGGATGAAATGCTTCACCTCCCTTTAGGGCATCATATATATTAATAATGATCTCCCCTCCAAGATGCATGGTTTTATCATGGAGAAAATTGCTAGACAACAGAGGTGAAGGCACCGATCAATGAGCCTTATGACCTCAGTTAGATCCCTAGGCCCCACATGGTTGGAGAGAGCCAACTCCCACAAGTTGTCTTCTGACCTTCACACATGTACCATTGCATGTGGGTGTCTCCCAAAAAGTAGATACATATGAAATAATCTTAAAATATTTTTCCACTATAGCTATTAAGTTGTTTGTGTGAGGGAGTGCTCCCCTTGTTCAGTATTTGTCATTCAATTACTTCCAAACTGCAAAAGATAAGTAGTTTCATTTAATTGTCAATTTTCTTTTATAGCTGTTGTTTTTACTACTATAATAAAGGCCTAAAAATGCCTGATTGAAATGGGAATTAAAAATCCATTATATTTATAGATTGATTTTGAGAAAATCATAAGAACTCAGTATGTTCAGATTGTTTTGTGAATTTTATTTTTTGGAAGTTTTGTGTATTGAACATATTGTATATTTTTATAATTGTGTATCATTAGTACAAATGCAGATACACACATTTTAGAAAACTATAAAATAGAATAGAAAAATCTGTGAAAATATATCCTACCATTCACATTATCCCATAAACATCAATGTGAATTACTCTTTAGATCCTTTATAATTTTTGTGGCAAAACAAATTCATATTGAATACATTGTTCTCTTTGTTAATATTCTTAAATTTTCAATTTTTCATCTTCCCTCCCATTTGCTCTCCAAGTTTTTGACAGATCTTTTGTTACAGAATTATGCCCAACTACACCCTGTGTCTACTTGTTATTCCCTTAGACTCTTTCCACAGCTCTGCTCCTTGGGACAAGCAATCCTTCACTGGCTCTTTCTCTTTGGCTTGCTGCTTCCTTGTTATCCCATCTGTTAGCTGCTTCTCTAGCCCAGGTACATCCAAAAAACCAGAGTCAGACTGAACAAAAACAAAACAGGTCACCGTCTCGAGGGCAATTATTTTACCATGTAGTCTGGTAATTCACAGAATTATCTGAGAATTCATGTTATTGCCTTCCCATCTATTGTGCTTAGGTGAAACAATATACTAAGAATAACTACTGGATTTGCATAAATATGAATTTGATCCATTAATTTTACAAAAAGAAAAAAACTCCTCTTGTGATTGTGCTGTGTGGTGCATTACTCAAAACTGTAGTCCCTGCCAGGGTCTGGGATTCTCCCAATGCTACTTACTAACTCCTTCCTGAACCAATAATTTCATCAGGTCTGTGCTTTACTGCTTTAAATGTTCCCCTATTTATTTGCAAGAACTTTTCTCTACAGAATTTGTACTTGCTAGCTAGCGTTATTTATCCTTAAACTTATTTCATTTTCCTCCTTTCTAGTTTTCTTCAAAGCAAGAGTTGGGTGATGTGTTATCTCCAATCAGTACCCGTGAGTTTTCTGAATGACAGTTTTTGTATCTTTATGATGCACAAACTTTCAGTTTTAGCATATTTGATTTCACTATAATATCATTGTAAACATTTCTTTATTTGCATATTTGTATTTTAATATACATAAGCAAAGTACTAGATGCTTATACCACAAAGGATCCTGTTTATGATCAGAATAGATTCCAAATGATTGATCTTAACTCTATTTTCTTAGAAAGCCAAAGTATAGTTATAAATATGGATAGTATTATTGACACTCAAAGCCTGACATTAGAGAGATGTTTCAGTGGTTAAGAGCTCTTGCTGCCCTTCTGGAGGACAAAGGTTTCGTTCCTAGCACCCACATCATGGCTCATAATTACCTGTCACCCCAGTTCCATGGAATTTGAAGCTCTGTTCTGTACTCTTCAGGACCGAGCAAACTGAATGAACATACATATCCATAGGGAAAACACTCATATATGTAAAATACAATTAATTAACTAATTAATTAAATAACATGATAAACAAGAAAAGAAACCCAAGGTCAACAAAGTGAATGAGGTTTTGTATTAAGTCTCTGTGGGATGAAAGATTATATATGTAAAGTTATTAAAATAGATGTTTGTATGCAAAAATCATTCTTCAATAAGATCATAGTCTATAGATTAAAAATAAGTAAAATAAAATGACAACCACATTATCGTTCCATGGAAGAGGGCCTAAGAGATTAAGGCCATTCTTAGTTTTAAAAAATATCTTATCATGAAAAAGTTCAATCAGATAGAAAAGTATACGGAACGCCATAGTCCTACAGAAAACTCAATATCTATGTATCACTTGACTTCTAGAATTATCAATAGACACCAGTGAGTGTCCTTTTATCTATACCCCTATATACTTCTGTCTGGAACCAGTATAACTTGAAGATGTTGATCATTATGTACTTGATTTTTTTTTATTTTCAAGCTATGACTTTGCTATCTAGTCCACTCTGGTTTATCACCATGCTTATGAAATGATAACCATGGTACAGATGATGGTCCCTAATAATGGTACAGACAATGATCCCTAACAATGGTACAGATGATGGTCCCTAACAATGGTACAGACAATGGTCCCTAACAATGGTACAGATAATGGTCCTGACATTGCTACAGACAATGGTCCCTAACAATGATACAAACAATGGTCCATAACAATGATACCGACTGTACCATTGTTTCTTCATTTCATATCCAGAACATTTCTAAAAAGACTATTGTATTTTCATTAGTTGAGCACACAATGTTAGAATCACATGGAAAAGATCAAAGAAGCTGGTGTGGTGGATTGCGCCTCCAATCACAGCTGTAAACGAGGCAGGAGAGAGAATACCCAAGCCGAGGCCTTTGAGTATCAAAATAATTTGGTGATGTTTTGAATCTCAAAATAATTGTCTTTTAAAAAGAAAGAAAGGAGGGATAGGGGTGTACTCTTTGCCTAGTGTGTGGCAGAATTTATTTCCCTGTATAACTAACAAGATGTACAATAAACACCAGGTTGTATCTTTTATTTACAAGTTCTGGAGCTAACAGGATGTACCCACAGATTACTCTCCAATAGTAACTAGTTTCTGCAGAATCTTGAATTCATGAGTTTCAGTGTATTTCACATATTTAAGTCCCAGCCCCCTCCTCTCCACATCAAATTCTCTATCTTCAGAATGATTTCCATGAATCTGTGACATGAACGCAAGGCCTTTGGGAACCTCATGACTTCCCAGTGTTAAGGGATGTCTCATCTTACACAATTCCTTCTTCAAACCTAGAAGCAGCCATCCCCACGCTTTTCTTATCTCTATGGAAACTGAGAGCCTACACGACATAGAAAATTGATTCTGAGAAGTGCAGTTGTTACTAAGATAAACATGACCGTGTAGTTTTTAGGCTAAGTTTTGAGGGAAGAATTTAGAAGAATCTGGAATGGGCTGCACAAGTCCTAAAACGCTGTCAGTAGAGTTTAATGGGTGTTCTGAAACAAAAAGCTGATAGAAATGCAGATAGTAAACACGGCGCTAGTAAGGTTTCAGAAGGAATAAGGGATTTTGGAAACGGATTCATTTTCTCAAAGAATCTGGCCACATTTTTCTCAAGTTCTTAATATTAGGATGAGGCTAAATTCAAAAGCAATGGAATAATTTATTCATTTATTTTAAGACAGTGTAGCATCATTGTAGCTAAGTGTGTTTGACTTGCTTTATAATGAGAACTCAAGGAGGGGATTAGTAAAATGAAGTGCAAAGCAAGCAGTCCAGGAGTAAGGACATTTAAAACTACAGACAAAAGAGGTTCAAAGAGACTGAAACTTTTAAAGAGATAATCACTCTGAGAAACAATATGCATTGCTGTCCACAATAGGAAGGCAAGGATCCACACACCGAGGAGTTCATGGTATTAAACTGAAAACTTATTTGGGAGACTTGCATTCAGAAACCCACTACAGGGTTGACATGCTCAAACATGGTCACCTAGAGAAGTGTTTTCCACTGTTCAGCCACACAGCAGTTGGAGCCTTTTGAAGCTGTAGTCCAGGGGCCCCAGCTACACCTCAAGCTTGTAGCAGCATCTGGCAGCATCTGAACCATGTCAGGTTTTCATGCATGCAGAATGAAGGTGTAACAGTGTCTAAAGGGTTCTGCAGAAGCCCATGAGTCCAGGTAGCATGCTTGGAAGTCCTAAACAAGGTGTGTATAAAGCTATGGCAGTTACGCCTAGGATGCGAGGGAGAAGGGTCTCACTGTGCAGCCCTGACTGGCCTTGAGCTTGCTGTGTAGACTCAGCTGGCCTTGAATTCACAGAAACCTGACTGCCTTTGCCTTCCTAATGTTGGGATTCAAGGAATACACCAGCATGCTGGCCATGTTGAGTTTTTGTATGTCCTTTCTTTGCTGTGCCCCATTCCTCCTTTGGGGGTGGGGATGCTTACTCTGTACTATTGGATATTGGAATGGGGGTATAATGGTATAATGTGTGTTTTGATCACCTGAGGGCTCACAACTAAGAGTTTCCCTTGAGTCTCAGGAGAGCCTGAACTTTGGAGAAGTGTTGGGAACGTTAAGACTACAGGCACTCTCAGTGTTGGAGTGAATATGTTTTATATACTGAAATGGCCATGTTTATGGAGGATAGGAGTAGAATGCTGTCTCACGGTGAAATGCCCCCTTCAGGCTCATGTGTTTGAACACTTGGTCCACAGATGGTGATGCTGTTTTAGGAGATTATGGAGCTTTGGGGACTTGTAGCTTGGCTGACAGAGGCAGGTTGCTAGCAATGTTCGTTTGAATACCACGCCTGCTTCAGGTTAGGTCTGGTTTTCTCTTCTTGTCTGACATGATGTAGCCAGCCACTTCACTCCTCTATTAATAGACTAATAACTCTTCAAACTGCAAGCCACAATAAATCTTTCTTCCTGTTTCCTTAGATAGTTTGTCCCAGTGATAAGAAAAGTGACTAGCTCAGGGGCCTGTGGTGAACAAGGGAGAGTGAGGGTCCAAATGCCCCTGGGCTGCAGTGTGGAGTGCAGAAGACAAACACATCCCACCCCAGAGACTTCCAGTGTTTTCTGAGAGTGGACATGGAGATGTCCATGTGGCCTTCACGGGACTCTTAGCGCACTAATAAGGTGCCACAGAGTTGCAACTCTTTCAACATTTTGTGGAGCTCTGTGGTTGTTCATATTTACAGCACTTGAGTCTTAGGTGGCTAGTGCATCCCCCAAGGCTTGGGTCGTGGATCCCTGACTAATGGCTTCAAGGGAATCAAGGAAGGGCAGGAGAACAGACACACATAAAGGAAACCTTGGATCAGGTGGGGTGTGCTCACTCTGATGGAGGGCACCTACTGCTGTCGGAGACCAGGAGCATCAGTGTGCTTATTAGGTACAGCCCAGGGGGAGATGCGGTCTCTTCACAGGTGAGCAGTTTCAGGCCATAATCATTTGCAGGGAAGAAGCTGCAGTTACACATACTGGTCACTCACTTGGACTCGGTTGCTGAGGAAACCTTTGCCACCCTTCTTGAGCCTCACCTGATAAGGATTTGTCTCCCTCGTGAGCTGAGGCATTGGCGTCCTCTGCATTGCTGTGTCCCTGTTAGCAGTGCACATTCATCCAGGACACCACCCACTCAGGGCTTCCTCTGCTCTGCTGCAGGCTTTGCAGCTGATGTACCTGCACAGTCCAGCATATGTAGCTGGCTCTTTGGAGAAAATCTGTATCCTCCTGGTCTTGAAGTTTGATAGGTGAACATGTCTGTCAGACAATCTTTTAAAATAACATTGCTTAAGTAAATCGTATCGCTACATTTTTTTTTTAGTTCAAATGACAGTCTAATAATTTTTGGTGTTATGATGCCTTCTGTATTACTTGCAAATATGTCTTTGTATATCTAATACTTTTAAGAATTTGTCTTTTCAGTTGTCATTTGTCTTCTGTATGTTACTAACCATGGTAGCTCTTATGCCCTCCTCCCCCAATTTATAGGCTTACTTTTATCATTAAATTTATTCTTCCTAGTGGCATTAATCCCTGCTCCCCCAACTCTTCTTTATTTTACCTTATCTGTCTCTACCTTTCTTCATTCTCTCTTAAAATATATAGCATAAAGCTCATAATAAAGCATTTTCACTGCCTAGTTTTCTAACTTTCCGAGTTTCCCCATGCTTTTTAAAATTAAAATTTAGTCAATTTATTATTTACTATTTTGAGACACACAGTTGCTTTATTCCATTACTAATAAACCTCCAGCTTTCTGTGACTCTTCTGCTATTTTGCTAAGTTTTTCCTAAGTACTTTGCTAACTTATTTGTTATTTTATTATGTATTGGGGGGGGGACACTGTGGTGTGTATGTGCGTGTCAGAGGACAGCTTTGTACAGTTGGTGGCTTCTTCCACCTTCACATGGATTCCAGGAATCAAGCTCAAGTCTTCAGACTAACACACCAAACTCTTTCCCTGATGAGCCATTTGTGCCGCCCAGAAGTTCTGTTTTTATGAGCATAGTGTTTTTCAAATAAACCTCCCCAAATTGCTGCTTAGCGAAAATGGCAGTGGACGCTCTAGGAAAATAATACATAACACAGTCTATGGTCCAATAGGACAGGGAAACGTGCAAAAGGTGTTGAGAGACCGTGTAAATGTAAAACCACCTGGTTCCTGAGGCCCAGGCCAACAAGCAACCCATTTAACTGCATTTAATTGGTCTCCATATTTTTTTTAACACAGACTTCTTTTTATAATCTACCCAGTGACCCTGCTGTGGAGTAGGAGCTGTGGCGATCTACTTTAGGAAATGCATACCAAACAAACAATTGGTGACACAGTACATTCCCCTCATCCGGCCACTGGCTACCATTACCTACTGTCAGTGTGTATTCAACAACATTTCCCAACTCCTCTCCCAAGCTGGTCTCTTCTTCCATATGCTTCGTCTGTTAACTGGGATTTACTGCTGCTCATGACCTGGTGTCACGGTGTAATTCTATCACCATGATACCGTGCCAGCTGAGACGTTTTACTAGCAAATTATTAAATTGAGCTATTGGATGAGAAACAGATACTGACAGCTATAGCTTGGATTCGTATACACGTTCAGGTTTGCATGGCTAGGAAAAGAATAGCTAATGGGTAAGAGAGAGGCACATATGATCTGAAGTCTACATGAAGATGTGCTAAACATGACCAGTGAAGACATAGAGACTGACTTCTAAGGGAGGGACATGTTCGCATTAATCTGGCACATTTATTCCAATGAGTTCAAAGGACTTCAAAGGCTCCATGACAAAAGTATTTTATTAGAGCCAAAGAGTCGCACATGGGGCTTTGAAACAACCATTGATGGTTTGATGGTTTACTAGTTTTCAAAGAAATAGAAGACAATAAAACTTGTGAAATGAAACCCATTAAGGACAACTTCGAGGAGGGCAGGGCTCCAGGCTCAGTGCTGCTCCTTGAATCCATTTCACGTCTCTGTCTCTGCCCCTCCCTCATTCTCTATTCCCACACCCCTCACCCCCCATCCCCCTACTCTCCCACCCCTACACCTTGGTCACTGCAGCTTTGCAGACTGAGACCAAAGAAGTGGCTAGTCATCTGATGATGCTCATGCCCTATGGCCTCAGAGAGTCTCCAGACATGAGCATGCATTTTGTGATGTTGCTTCAAACATCACAGCGAACACTCCTCTTGTGTGTACCTCTAGACGGGGGCTTGAGAATGCTGCCTTGCCCTCCTTTAGACGCTTGTGAAATGATTTAACTAGGTGTTACCAACAATTTTAAAGGAGGGTGCTAGATTGGTTTAAAATATGAAAATATCAAGCATAATTTAGGGCAATGGCTCTTTCATGAAATTGTGTTTTATATTATTTCAAAATATGTAAGAATACACGTGTTGCTTGTCCAGCAAAAGGCACTTCCCATAGGAGGCTGTTTAAAGACAGTTTGAAATGTGCTTGTTGCTCTTTTTGGTTGATTTGATGTCCCTTAGCCCCAGAAGCATTTCCATTGCAATAATGAACGAATAGTGACAATTCAAACAAAACAGTGAATAACATTGCTTTGAGTCTAAGCTTGGAAGCAAGTAAACTAGGCTTTCATCTCTGAATGCACAGCTAAGTTTTCAGAAGTTAAATGCGGAGGGCAGTTGTTGGGGAAGCTGCAGGGAATGCAGCCTCCCTGATGCTCACCATGAGGTATTAGTGGCACCCTCCAAATCATTATGACAATCAAAATACACCTGTTTACCAGCAACTTCTAATGTCACATTCAGTGGCTGGAATCACCTATACTGAACAACAGTGGTATAGCAGAAAGACATTAGCAATCCAATCAAAGACCAACACCAAAAATGCTGCCAAGATATGTATACAGTGGGCAGGACCTGGGAGAAGAGTAGGGACCATCTTCTGTGTCTAGAAGGAACCTTCTTCTTTGGTGTTTCTTAGATGATTGTGATGCGGGTCACGGGTGACATTAGCCACACAGGATTGTTCCCAAAGCTATATTCAACACTTCCCAATGCCTTCCAGTATTCAGAGCATTCTCTGTCTCAAGCAGGATGCAGACAGAGAGAGAAAAGATGCCGGACGTTCTTAACTTGAAGGAAGCTGTCTTTTTATTTCCTTGTTCAATTCATACACTGGGACAGATGAACTTCTTACCAGAAGGCTTGGCCTAGATCTCTCGCCTGCAAACTGGAAGCATCACCTCAGCTCTGCCCCCCCTCACCTTTGCAAACATAACTCCCATTTGAACTGATATCTACAAAAGGAGAAAAAGTGGAATTAAATCCTTGAGGGACCCCACTTCTTGTTTTTGTTTGTTTGTTTGTTTTGTTTTGTTTTTCGAGACAGGGTTTCTCTGTGCAGCTTTGGAGCCTATCCTGGCACTCGCTCTGGAGATCAGGCTGGCCTCGAACTCACAGAGATCCGCTTGCCTCTGCCTCTCGAGTGCTGGGATTAAAGGCGTGCGCCACCAACGCCCGGTGAGGGACCCCATTTCTGATATGACACTTTAAAGGTCATTTCTCCCTGGCACATTTACTGTGGCATCAATAGGCCGGCGATAGGAGAAAAACATCTGTGGAAGACTTGCTGAAGTGTCATTCACTGTGTTCTCTGTTTAGGTTCATTAGTACAGCCAGGAAGTTCATACTGGCCTGTACTGTACTGTAAGTTTCCCTTTTCCTGGAGGTGTGTCATAGCACAGAAAGCTAACCTACTGATCCCAGGTGAGATATGCTTTAGTTGAAGCCATTTTATCATTGAACAAGATAACTCCTGCAGGTATCTCACCATTTAAACATAATGAGCCAGATGATAACTCTGTTTGCATGCAGCCTTTGCTGCCTGTGAGTTCTGGATCCCATTCTGCCTTGGGTCACAGTGATGAACAGCCTGTCCCCAGCTTTGGCCCTGTGCCTGGCCTAATGAAGGCCTGCTGAATTACGGGCTAGATGAATGAATGATTCCAAGACTCGATATGAATGCAAAATCTCTGTTAATTTATTCTGTAGTTTCAACACATCTTCTTATCCAGATCCCTGCCCTTTGCCATATCTCTGTAGGAAGCTCCACCGAGACCAGGGCACGATGCCCTCAAGCCAAGAGGAACTTGGAAGTAAGCCTGCAACACAAATGATGGAATCTTGTTTTCTCTTTACAGTTGATCATAGTGCACACTATTCAAGAGCTCCATCTGTGTTTTCCTCCCACACATCTGTGCCCACCCATAATTACAGAATTAAAATACTGAGACATATAAACACCATTTTCTATCCTTCTACCTGAGAGGCCTCTGGCTCATAAAAAACCGACCAGCATAATTTCAAATATTCCCTAAACTGTGAAGTCCAGCTATTTACTGAGTGTCTAGTACATGCTGGACACAAGTCTATATGTTGAGAATATGAATGAGTATGAATAGGACTTAGCTCCTAAAAGCTGACAACTTACAGAAAATAACAACACATAAAATGTGCTATAGTCTCAGAACAGAAGTTAGGCACATTAAGAGATAGTCCTGGCAGAGGACTATCTTGGTCCTGTGTATTGCTGTAACAAAATACTCGAGACTGTATAATATATTAAGAAAAGGAACATATTTCTCACAGTTCTGAGGACTGGAAAGGCCAAGGTTAGGGTGTTAGAATGTGGTGTCTGGTAGGGAGGCACAAGGCAGCGAAATGAGCTCTTCCCTCAGGCTGTTTTTGAAGTGCATCATCTAAGTGCCTCAAAGAAAGAGCCCACCTTCCAAAGACCCATCTCTTGATACAATCACATTGGCAACCTTGAATTCTGGAGAGAGCATTAAAACCGCAGAGAAAGTACCAGTGCCCTCAGCCCCAGTACTCACACATGAAGGGACAATGGGCCTGTATTTGTGATCCAGAACATTCAATGATGATGATGGCTAGTGGAAACAATGGCAGGTGGGGCTGTACACCAATCTCTCTATCTTTGTATTCAGTGAATGTTTAAGGAGTTGTCCTGGTTCAAAAAATCCTCTTCCCCTCACAAAAGCAACCACGGCCAGGTGGCTTGTGACCAGTTGGTCTTGTCATTGTTGTAGTCCCTTCAGGTATGGATTGTAGGACTCTTTCCCCAAAGCTTTAATCCTTCATAAGGATTATGGTGAAAACCATATGTTGGTGAAAACACAAAGTCATTATCAATCAATGTTTCTCAGATTCTTCGTTTTCCTTTAATACCCCCAGCAAACATTAACTCTGCATTTTTGCTATGTAGCCCAGTTTGGGCTGGATCTCACTATGTAGCCCAGGCTGCCCTTAAACTCCACAGCCTTGTCCTTCTGTTCTCACCTGCTGGGATTTCCGGCATGCACCACACCCAACAGACTGGAGTTTTGGCAATCTCAGTGTTGCTCATTTGCCACCCTTTTTATTTTTTTCTAACTGTTCTCTTTAAAAGTTCTTTTTTTTTTTTTTTTTTTTGCTCATGGGATGGCTCCTCTGGGCTTCAAATTGAGAATATGTGAGCTCAGCCCCTAGTTTCCCAGTTTCATGAGATGGAAAATACCAGTAAGATGCTGAGAATTCTCTCTGAATTCTTTTTCTTTCCTCACTTTCTGTGGCTTTTAGATTTCCCCTCTCCCACTTTGGTAACCCAGAATTGCCCTACTCTGCAGCTCTCTTCTCATCCCTCTCTCCCCCACCCTCTCTCCTGGTGCAGGCAGAGGCAGCAGGGGGCAAAGCTGGGTTTCAGAGTGGTTAAGTTGTAACTCAAGCTAAGACAACTGCTTATGGGGCCACTGTCATAGCCACATACAAGCAAGTGACTAGCTGTGGCTTTGGGTTGTAGAGTTCAAAACAGCCTGGGTTCCAAGTGAACAAAAGAAACTTGAAGTTGCCTAGCAACTGCTCCCTCTCTGGTCCTCTAGGCCCATGGCTTAGTGTTGTGCAATGTTCCAGATCCCATGTGGTCTAACTTACAATTTTATACAACACACTGTGCTATATAAAAGGATCTTTTCAACATTTTTGGTAAACCACTTAGATGCGCTCTTGGCTGAGTGATTTTCAAGGTTTGACTGTTGTCTTCTGAGGCATGTTACATAACTCCTCTTAGCAGTGTTCCCTGTGTGCTTGTGGCTGCAGAAATCTGTAGGTACTGAGCTTGTGGTCCCTTGTCTCCCTGCTTGACTAGCCCACCTCCCATCCCAGATGGTTTGATCTACATCCCCCTGTTTCACAAAGGAACCGAGCAAGTATCCTGGGGCAAGGTTACCTGTTGGCAGCTGGGCATCGCTGCCACTCAATTCTAGGGCTTGTACATGAGTAGATTCTACATGTTTTGCAGTCTTCTCTTCCGTAGTGGCCCAGGTGCAGGATGCTTCCACGTCGGGAGATGTGGAAGGTGGGTAAGGGTAGCCATTACTCCTAGCACACTCTGGAGAACTGCCCACACATCTGTTCTAGGCTGAAATCATTGACTTCTTAGATACCTGGTCTGCTGCAAAAAAAGGTCACAGAGGGCAGAGACCATGGCTTAGATAACAGACAGTTATTCTGCTAGTTAGGGAGAGAGGGAAGTCCAATGTCAGTTGTTTACAGATCTTTAGAAGGATTCACTTTGTTTGTGATTATGTGTGTGTAGTGGGGTGGGAGCGGTTGGATCCTAAATGCTCTCTGACATGAGTGCTGGGACCTGAGCTCAGGCCCTCTTCAAGAATAGCACATGCCCTTCACGAATGAGCCTTTCCCCAGCCCCTTGCTTGCAGATTTGATTCCAAGGATTTCCAGGCCTGCAGATGGCCAACTCCTTTCTGTATCCTCACATGGAAGGGAGGGCACAATGGCGTGTTTTCCTGTGCCCCATCATGGTGCATTCCATGATCATCACAGTGTATCTTACCATTAGGGTGGAGTTGGCATCTCATCACCTCCAAAGGGCTCCACCCCCAAATACCATCTTCTCGGAGTTAGGTCTTCTGCGTATGAACTTGATGAAGATACAACCAGTTTAACTCAGAGGAGAGGTTGCTTCACACTCGCAGTATGAGTGCGGTCCTGAGTCCCTTCCTGAGACCCAATACCAACATTACACAAGGTGCTTTCTGTATCCCCTATCCCTGCTCCATCCCAAGCCCTCTCACTCACTTTTCCATTCCACCCTCAGGCCTTCTCTTTTCTACACGTGTTTGCAGTCTTCAAAGATGCAGCCAGGCAATTGCACACTGCACAGTTCTTGCTGAATGAGTACTTTCAGAAAACTTTTCCTCAATTGAAATTCTTTGGAATATTAAAAATAACTCCTGGAGTTTCCCTGTATTTCAAATGCTTTGGGTATACTTGAATGCAATGACTGAATCACTACATATTACAAACTTGTATTGACATGTTTCCCTCACTTCGTAAGCATGTACTATATCCGATAGATATAATAAAACAATTCTTTTTTTCTTTTTTATATATTTGAATTACAAACAAGATTGAATTACATGACAATCCCAGTTCCCTTCTCCTTCCCTTCCTCCTCTATCACCCCCCACCTAAAATCCTACCTGTCATATGTCCTTTCTTCTAATCTACACCTGACTCAAAATTTCTGCTTCCTCATGACTTCTGCATCCTTCCTTTTCTTCCCTTCTCACTCTCGTAGCTTCCTCCCCCCTCTTCCCATGTTCTCATTTGCTCAGGGGATGGTGACTCTTTCCCCTTCTCCAGGGGACAAAATTTGTCTCTTTTAGGGTCTTCTTTGTTTACTAGTATCTCTGGCAGTGTGGATTGTAGGATGTTAATTCCTTACTCTATGTCTAAAACCCACATATGAGTGAATACATATCATGCTTGTCTTTTGGTGATTGGGTTACCTCGCTCAGAATGGTTTCTACTAGTTTCATCCATTTTCCTGCAAATTTCAAGATTCCATTGTTTTTTTCTGCTGAGTAGTACTCCATTGTGTAAATGTACCACATTTTCTCTGTCCATTCTTTGGTTGAGAGGCATCTAGGCTGCTTCCAGTTTCTGGTTATTACAAATAGTGCTGCTATGAACATGGTAAACAGATGTCCTTGTTATATTAATGTGCTTCTTTTGGGTATATGCCTAGGAGTGGAATTGCTGGATCTTGTGGTAGACTCATTCCCATTTTCTTGAGGAGTCGCCATACTGATTTCCAAAGTGGCTGTACAAGTTGGCACTCCCACCAGCAGTGGAGGAGCGTTTCTCTTTCTCCACAATCTCTCCAGCATAAACTGTTATTGGTGTTTTTTATTTTAGCCATTCTGACAGGAGTAAGATGGTATCTCAGAGTTGTTTTGATTTGCATTTCCCTGATGGCTAAGGATGTTGAACACTTTCTTATGTGTCTTTCAGCCATTTTAGATTCCTCTATTGAGAATTTAGTTCTGTGCCCCCATTTTTTAATTGGATTGTTTGGTGTTTTGGAGACTAGCTTCTTGAGTTCTTTGTATATTTTGGAGATCAGCCCTCTGTCAGATGTGGGGTTGGTGAATATCTTTTCCCATTCTGTGGGCTGTCATTTTGTCTTGCTGACTATGTCCTTTGCCTTACAGAAGCTTCTCAGTTTCAGGATGTCCCATTTATTAATTGTTGATCTCAGTGTCTGTGCTACTGGTTAAAACAAAAATTTTATCTATTTAATTTTTGCCTTGGTATTGCTAGTCAACCATACTTTTGAAGAGGGCTGGCTATACATACCTTTTAAGTGATTTGATCTATCTGACTGAAGGAAAAGTGAGGTGCCAGGAGAATAAATTTTATCTTCATATTCCCTGACATTTATTTTAATTCTTACCTGACATTTTGGAAGACAGGCTTTTAAGGATCCTCTCCACATGTCAACTTTTTGATAAATCCATCTGCTGCTTCTCCTCCTGTCTGGGGTCACATCTCATCTTAGGAAGCTCCTCTAGGAAACCAAGCCCATCTCCAGGCTTTTTAATTCCAAGTGGTACAGCCTTTCTGGAACAGGGTCTGTGAGATGAGCTGTTTGGGATCCCTCATGTGCGCATGCTCAGTGGTGTCTGCCTCCCCTGTCTGGCTCATTTCACTCCTCTGTCCTCTCAGGTCATCAGTGTTGTTATAAATAACAGGATTTCTTTTCTTTTTTAATGGCTGAATAGTTCCCTATTGGGTCTATTGCTGTGTTGCTCTATCTGTTTATGCTGCAAGGGATTCTCAGTCCTATCTTGACCATTAGTAACTATTTCCAGACACAGGGCTCTCTCTCTCTCTCTCTCTCTCTCTCTCTCTCTCTCTCTCTCTCTCTGTGTGTGTGTGTGTGTGTGTGTGTGTGTGTGTGTGTGTGTGTGTGTGTGTGTGTATGTATGTATGTGTGTGGTGAGAGTTAGTATGGGGAGCCAACTTGCAGGTCAGAGGATACTTAGGTGTGAGGAATATGTTTTAAAAGCTCTATTGAACCTCAAGGTGATTATACTCAACAATGATGTGATGCACTACTGAGAATTCTTTAAAGAAAGTGGCCAACATTCACAAGAGCTGATAAGAAAGGCAGAGCATCTGCTGACTGACAAGATCTAACTGTTCCAACACCTATGTATGCTTCTAAACATCATCTTTCGCATGATAAAAAACAACAGTACCTGCCAATTTAACACTTTTGGGGGGTATGAGTCAGAGGGAGGAAAGGGAACTGATATCGTATTTTAATTAATAAGTATATGTATTTTAAAGGCAAGACCTTACAGGGCAACGGTTATCTCACTGCTCCTGAGTGTGGTGTGCTGGCCAGTCCTCACTAGCTGGTTGGGGTCTGGGAGCCCACTCATCTCTCACCTGAGCTAAATTCTAGGTTACGCTGGCTTCTAGGTGAACACTTCAGATAGAGCTACTCAGATGAACTCCACAGGCATGTCTCCATTGAATTCTATGACTACAAAAAACAGTGAATAACTGCTCAGATTGCCACAAAAAAACCAAAGGACTGGCTTGCCTTCTTAGCATGAACATGTCTCTGAAGCAAAACCAAATTAAACTTAAGAAGGCAAGTGGGAACAGGATGGAGCAGGTGTGCTGGGACATGAAAAATGGCTCCTATAGGCTTTCCATATTAGATATCCCGGCATTGTAATTGTATTGGTATCTGCACACCAGGACCACCTGGCAGGCTGATGCACCTGTGTGAGGGCTAGCTGGAGGAAGGGAAAGGATGCTGATAGCAACTCACAGGCATACTCCTGCTTTGTCAGAGCAGGAATCGACACTTGACATCTCAAAGACACTTTTGCAAAAGAATAAATGCTGTGAACATGCCACTGTTTAATGGATCTCAACATTCACAACCTGATTCTAGGGGAACAGAAAAGAGAGTGAAAATTTATGTTAACAGACCTGTGCAATCATGAGTTTCAGGGGGAAGACCTGGTCTCTGGCAGCCTCTGTCACAGGCTCAGCCATCTGTCCCCACAATGCCAATTAAAGAGATAAAGAATGAAGGAATGGTCAAAAGCAGACAGAGGTTTATGCAATTTTGTCACATGGAAAAGAGGGATAGAAGAGATGCTCTATGACCCCAAGCCTGTCTTTGGGATACTGACATAGGCTTAGGTTTACACTGAGGGCTCTGGAGCTAAGCATCACTAAACAAGACCGGTTCAGGTGTGGTCCTGCCAATTTGGGGCCCATCATTGTCTCATCTCCAGCCTATAAGAAAGGTCATAAGTTGTTAATATATCATCTCTGCTGTCACTTCAGGGAACCTGGTTCCTACAATTTGTACTTTTATAGCAGGGTGCAGCCCTGACATCATGAATGTCATGGGGCAGGAGTGTCTCTCCTCAGAGGGTCTACTCTTTCTGGGAACCAGGGAGGCTGCAGGTGTGGGACCATGCCTTATCTCTGTCATCTTTGACTTTAGGCAAACAGTCTAGCTTGAGTCTGAGTGGAGAAGAGGTGCAGGGGGAAAGCTGAAGTACGGGGGCTTTCCTCCTCTTTTCCATCGACTTCCAGACCCTAAAGAAGAGCCAATGCTTTTTAGCAAAATAGCTTCTAAACCTGTATTCTGTAGCATTCTTCTTGCCTATTTTGTTTGTGTTTTCATGAACAGGGCCCAAGCTACTGTGAGCCTCTGTATGCTCAGGCTGGCCTAGAGCTTAACATGATCTGCTTGCCTCAGCCTCCTTGGTTCTGCGATTATAGATGTTGAAGATATAACCAAGCATTTGTGTGTGTGTGTGTGTGTGTGTGTGTGTGTGTGTGTGTGTGTGTGTGTGTGTGTGTGTGTGTGACAGAATACCTGTGCAAGGACACATGTCCACCTGAGGACATCCTCAGATGTTGGTTCTCATCTTCCATCTTGTTTAAGACTGTGTACAGTCTCATTGCTGTATACAACAGGTTTAATGGCCCATGAGTTTTTGTGGATTCTCCTATCTCCAGCTCCCATCAACCTCTTAGGAGAACGGGGATTATGGACCTGTGCCTAGATTTAACATGGGTTCTGGGGATTGAACTCAGGTCACCAGACTTGCCAAGCATGGAGCAGTCTCCCCAGCCTTATAATTTTTTTTATAAAACAAACAAAAAACACTGAAAGCAATCTAAATGAACTTTACCAATAAACAAGCAACGACCAACTTCTATGATTCTTTAAAGTGATGTCAGAAAACCACTTTCTTCATATAAACCATATTGATAATGTTCATGAATAATATACCCAATGCAATTTGATTCTTGCCTGAAAATCCATGTCCAGATGTAAAAGTAGACAGAACTCTCTGGAAAGAGGCTAATACTGTGTTTTATTGATTTATGATTTGTTGGTTATATGGACTTTATTCTACTTTAAAATGTTCTGACTTCCAGATTTTCCCCCTATAATGAGCATGTAAAACTAATGAAGATTAAACAACAAAATAATGCAGTATAACTTCTTGTAAGGGGAAGGACCTTTTGACATGCAAACAGTCCCCCCACCTGGTCTGATAATCCTTCTGAGCCTAACTGTACCCCCACTTTTAGCAGTCCTGCTATTGAAATACTTTTCTAACCCTAAGGCAGATGCCTGCTCCTTGCAGACTGGAAGTAAACATAGTCCCCAGGTTTTGATCATAGACAGCTATGTTGCTTCAGACTGGATTTTGTTTGTAAGTTGGAAATTCTTAGGTTGAGATGCAGCCCAATATTGCACCACTTGCTTAGCACCCATAAGGCCCCAGGGTCTATCTCAAGCAATACTGTAAGAATTCCAAAAGAAAATTCTTCCCCAGTTTCATCACTGGGGATGCAGCTGGAGTTTCTGTTTCCGTTTTGGGACTTCCATTTCAGTTGCCCAGAAGAAAGGCATCATGGCATTGTGGTCTGAACTCACTAGGCTCTGCAGCAGTCCCCACTGTCCCCAGGTGTGTGGGCCCCACTGCACTCCCGTGCCCTCCATTCTCCAGGCTTCTATTTCTGTCCCTGCTATTGTATTTCTTCTGAGTACTCCCAGACCCTGCATTGGAAACAATTCTTTATAGGCCAGTACTTCTGTCTGTGACAGGTGAACTTCCACTGACCTCCATGGTCTTCTACCCTGTAAGTCTGGCTATTGCTTCCTTTCAAAAAACAAGCAAATAAATAAAAATAAAAGAGATGATTGCATTAACTGAGAAGACGTATCACAGCCCTTCGACATCTAGTAATAACCACTGGCTTTTGAAGGTGTTAATTTCAAACTCTAGTGTAGATGATGTGGTCATTTCTCTTGAGAGTCAGCCTCAGTCTGTTGCCCCCCCCTTTTTTCTTTTTCTGATACAGATGCCAGTTCACAACTGGACTTGTGCTTTAATAGTAAGTTAGAAATGTACACATTTGAAATAACTACCTGTTCAGTGTTTTTCCCCTCCAACTTCATGAACAAGCACATTTTCACAAGATATGGTGTTTGATTTTAAAAATAATACAGCATCTTCCACAGCACAAAGAGAGCAGGCTGAATGGCTTGGGCATCTCTCTGAGGGCCTTTCTATTTGAGAGGGGACTTGGCTTTCATTAAAGTATGTGCTGATCTTCACTTCCAATTCCTGCTCCCATGAGGAACAAATAGTTCAGGCCAATCTCTCATTCTCTCTTGAAGGAAACACAAAAGCAAAAAAAGATAAGTAAACCCAGGCCCTTAAACAAATCTTGGGCACATGGTGGGTTCTTTGATTGGCCCCTCCCCAATTCAAGTGGGACCCTCAGTTCTTTGTTTGCTAAGTATCTCTTTTTCCAAAGTCAGCCAGGCAGTTAAAATTCTTTCTCTCTTAAAAAAAATGAGGAGGATTTTTCTCCCCTTACATTTGGAGAGTGGTTAAAAGGACTGGAGATTTCAGCTTCTTCCAAAGGAGTACAGAAAGAAGGGTTCCCAGTGGCCCCAGAGCAAAGGACAGAAGAATCGGGAAGAGCACTAGGAGCCATAGCATCTTTTTTTTTCTCTCTCTCTTTTTATTATTATTAATTCAAGTTAGGGAACAGGCTTGTTTCACATGTAATTCCCCTCTCCCTCTCCCTCCCCTTACCCCCATTCCTTCTCCCCCACCTCCAACCTACCCCCCACCCCATCCACCCACCACTCCCCAGGCAGGGTAGGGCCCCCAACCGGGGCTCCACCAAGTCCACCAAATCTTCCTGTGCTGGGCCTGGGTCCCTCTCCATGTGTTCAGAGACAGAGTGCATCCCTTCAAGTGGGATGGGCTCTCGAAGTCCCCCACATACACCAGGGCAAAAAGCCAGTCCACCTCCGGAGGCACCCAGGAGTGCAGAGGCCTCCCCGATGGCATCCATGATCAGGGGGCTGGATTAGTCCCATACTGGCCTCCCAAAGAGCATCTGGGGTCGATATGCTTTCCCTTTTTCAGGCCAACTGTTTATGTGGGTTTCTCCAACCTGGTACAGACCCCTTCGTTCTTCATTCCTCCCTCTCTTCAAGCATCTTATCTTAACATTTAGGAAAATGAGGAACAAAAGTGCCCAAAGAGACAGTCCTTCAGGAGCTTTTCTTACCATGTAGTTTTACACACCTCAACTTGTTTGTAGAGTAGCTGGATCCAGCTACTGCTCATGGCCAGGCTAGTGGAATTCCCCTCCACCATGACAAATTGAATCTTATTGTGTGCAGGTGCATCAAGACTAGGGAGGGTGTGGCCTTCTGGAAAGAACCATTCTCCAAACCAGACAGAAGTCTAAGCTTGTTTCCCGGTACCAAGAGACTAACTGTTTGGTCTCAGCTGTGTGAAAAGCCTCACCCAGCCTCAGCTATTCATGGGGAAAATGGGCATAACCATTCAGAGTTTGAATCTTAAATGTGTCCTAAAGACCTGTGGTGCTATTGGAAGATGGTGAGCCCTAAGAGTTGGAGTCAAGGGCCAGGAAAATGGTTCAGTGGGTAAAACAGCTTGCTGTGCAAGCCTGATGAACAGAGTTCAGATCCTTGGAGCCCACAGAACAAGGTAGATGTAGTAGCATGCACCTGTGACCCAAGGACTCCTACCACGAGATGGGAAGAAGAGACTAAAGAACGACCCATAGAGACTGAAGAGTGACTGGGGAGTATGCCGGTCAGCTAGCCTGGTGTATGAAGCAAACAGAAACAATAGACGCTGTCCCAGCCAGAAGGTGAGAACTGGTTTTCAATGTTGTCCCCTGACCTCTATATCTGTAACATGGCACACAGGCATGAGTACACACAGTGTGTGTGTGTGTGTGTGTGTGTGTGTGTGTGTGTGTGTGTGTGTGTGAGTGAGTGTGAGAGAGAAATGGAGAAGAAAATAAGAGGTAGAGCTAAGTAGAAGGCCTTAAGCCACTGGCACATTCCCTTAAAGTGGATTTTGGAACCCCCACTCTTGCTTTCTGGCCATAAAGTGATGGTCTCATTCCACCACATGCTGTGAGCCACCCCAGACCTGGAAACAAAGGGGCCAACTGATTACCGACTGGGCTCATTGCAATTTGGAGTCACAATAACTCTTTTCTCTTACCAACTTGATTATCTCAGGTATTTTTTTACAGTAGTGAAAAGCTGACTAACTCGGTTATCACTCTGCCTGGGGACGAGGTGAGGGCTAGGAATGGACATAAACACAATTTTTGGCATCTGGGATGGCTCAATAAACAGCAGCTGCTACCATTGCCTCCAATTCTAAGATAAACACACACCGTCCCTGCTCCTCTGGAGTGGCCCCGTGAGAAGCATTGGTGAACACAACTCTAGACTGTTATCGGCTGAACTCTCTGGTTAGCAGCAGTATACTGCTTAATTGAAGGTATATTGCAGAGAGGAAGTTACTCTACTTCCTCTCACAGAAGCAGGAGTGAGGAGAAGAAAAAGAACCTTGGAATGGGGTAACTTAGACACAACAATCTGTTTCATTAGCCTGGAATCTAGCTGCTAGGAAATCTCACCTGTAAAACATGAGACACCTACCAACTCCCAGCCCAGTTCATCAACAAACCTCAAAATGCCAAGAAAACAACCTAGCACTTCACAAAAGTCTGGCCAGTTCTTCAAAGCTGTCCTGCTCTGTGCTCTGGAGCCTGTCCTCTGTTGCCCCAACAATATGCTGAGACGCTTAAATTTGATTAGTAATATTTGTGTGACATCTTGAACAGGCAATACCAGATGCTTTGTTTTGTTTTGTGTTTCTGCTAAGTCTGGGTAAACTTGCATTGCTGGCTGTAGCTTGAGGCTGTGCCTCTCAGTGTTTTGTCTTACCTGCTGTCTTAGTATGTTTTCTGTTGCTGTAGCAACATGTATGAGTCTGGGTACTTTGTAAAGAAAAGAAGTTCATTTACCTCATAGTTTGGGAGGCTGCAAGTTCAAGACCTGGAAATCCCAAAAGTGTGGCCTCTGGTGAGAGCCATCTGTCTATATCACAACATAGGGGAGAATTGTGCACAGGAAATCACACAGTGAAAAACAAGAAACAAAGGTCTCAGGAGTGAGCAGGCTCTCTGTTTTATAGTAGCTCATACAATCAGGACCAGTCCACTCCTGCTGGAACTGGCTCTCTCTATGAGACCAATTGTCACATCCATGGACAGAGCAAATATCCAGAACATGAACATTTAGGAGATACAGAGAATCATGTCCAGAAGACAGCATCTGTTTCCTTCTCAGAGTCTGAATATTAAGGGAATATGGCAGATGGAACAGTCTTCCCTGGATCAGGAAGCATGCCATACCGTTTTGGTTTCCACCCAGATTTCAAGGTCATTCTAGTAGCAGCACAATACTTATTAAAGTCCCTAATGGGAGACACTGGTTCAGTTCACTTCTATTTCTGACTATCTCTGTCCTATGGATGGAGGAAATACACAAACATTCCATTTTATTCAAAGGTGTTCAGTTAAAATACCATGCTCTGTCATCAAGAGTGGATTCAAAACAGAGATGCTGGTGATTGTCCCAGAAACATTCAGAGTCTACCCCCAGGGTAAGGGTGTAAGGACAGCAACTTGCCTTTTGGGTCGTTCATTCTTCACTATCTTAAATGAGACAGGCTAAAATTAAGATTTATTTGAAAATCGTGTTCGGGCGCCTGTGGAGGTCAAAGACTTCTGATCCCCTGAAGCTGGAGTCACCAGCAGTAGGCTGTGAGTCAGGCCATGTGGGTACTTCGAACACAACCCTCTAAGAGCTCTTAACCATTGAGCTACTTCTCCTGTCCCTAGTATATTCAAATATATTAATAAAGTTCACAAGACAAGTAGAAAGGAGACATCAATGAACTTTTAAGTTATTTTGGTAAAGTTGTAGTGTGAAGGAAACTCCTGAAAAGCTGTGTCTCCAGAGACTGGCTGGCTGATTAGAATCTCAGTACTGTGGAGCGACTGCAGGTTCAGAGGCTAATGACCTTACCTTGGGCTAGTTCCAGCCTTCCAGAACAGCCATTCCTCTCCCACTTCTGTGCCTAAACTAACAGCTTGCGAGTAATAGATAAAAATCTTTTGGAATCTATTTAATTATCAGACAACTAGGTTCTACCAAAGCAAAAGCTAAGAATTCCATCAGGTAGCAATGGGCTTATAGAAAAGCTTCCCCTATCTCCGTGTAACCGCCCCTCCCATGTACCCATCAATATATTTTAAACTTGCTGTGGTTTATGACTATATTTGTTTTGTAAAACTATAAGACTTCATGAAACTGCTGCTTTCATGTCAGAACTTGGAATTTGGGGGTAACCCAGGTCTGTGTTCCCAGGCCATAGTTGCTCAAAATGGCCCCAGGAATGGTCTCATCTTTATTCCCTTTAAGATGAGAACTGTGGGTTTTTGTTTGTTGGTTGGTTTTTTGTTGGTTTTTTTTTGTCAATAATAGTTTTTACACATTTCAAGTTTTAAAGCTTAAAATAGCATAAAGACTTTTAGGCCCCATGGATAACAAAGCAGCTATAAACTGAGGATGAGTGACTACCTAATACACTTGCTTTCATTAGTTATGTAGCTATGCATGTTGTCACTGCCTTTGGTTACTATGAGGCCATGAAGCAAACATTCCTTCTCCAAAAAAGGAGCAGACACATCTAACATGTTGAGTATAAACACTTCACTAAATGGAGCTAGGACTCCTTAGAAAAATGACCTGCCCTGAGTGGGTGGAGCAGGAAACGTGAAATGAACCTGGAATGTTGTAACAGGAAGTAAAGAAGAAATTCAACAATCCAGGGCACATACCACAGAGGCACAGAAGCCTTCCTGAAGGGTTTCCTTGATCAAAGCAAAGCCAATGTGAACTCCAAAGTACTGGATTTCTGCTCACCAAAGGAGGTAGAAGTTCACAAGTGTGTGGCAAGAACAACTAAAATCAGAGTGGAGAGGACATGCTTTCTTACAGTCCAGTGCCGGATAATGCTTATAGAAGCAATGGTGGACCACAAAATTATCCTCTTGAGACCCCAATGGAAGGAGATTCATATTCTGTTCAGATTCTGACATGTGTCCCAACCAAGTCCCTTTCTGCATGCTGGTTCAGTTTAGGAACACACATTGTGTTTATTGTTATGTTGCATTGTGTCCTTCAGTCTGGAAAGTTCTTTGGTCAGTCCCTATTGATCAAGTGTCTGTCTTAGAGTTTAGGGCTTCCATTTCCTGACATGACCCTCAGTCTGGGTTTGCTATGTGCTTCCTGGTGATGTGACTCCAGTCATGAGTTCTTGGCATATGGAGAGAAGATCTTGGCTTTCTCCATTGTCTCTCATGCCCACTCATACTGTTCATTGGTGACCTTTGCCTTAACTGTCTAGTCTTGAGTTGTCTTCCAAATCTCTCTAACCTAAGTTCACTGCTTTTCTTCCTAATGTTCCATAGGATTTGTTCACCTTCCTCCCAAGTTCATGTAATGTTTATTACCCTGGAGGTCCAGACTGACATTCCAAGGCTCCAATGGCTTGTTGAGTTGACATCATGGTAGACTATAGTGACTACAGCTGCAATCCTTTTGAACCTGGATGCAGCTGGGAGTCACTCTTTTACTGTTTTCCTGGGAAGAAAACTTGCTTGTGTTGGCTGCAGTGGACTCGTGCCCATGAATTACTTTGAAGTCACGTGCTGGCCTTGCAGAAGGAGAATGTGATGAAATGGAGCCTGCCTTTGAAGAGGATTTGTTTCTCTTTGCTCCCAGGCCCCTTCCTGTTCCACATTGGTTAGATAGCCTCGGGCCACTGTCACTCATGGCTTCCCAGGGACTGGTTCTTGTCAGGAGATTGTTTTGGTTATCCCAATTCCCAACCTTTCGTGTTGAGTTGGCTTTGTTTTCTTTCTCAACCTTGCAACAACACTCAGCTGTCTGAGGAGGGCTCACTAGGAAATGTTTGCTTTTCATTAACTCGTTTTCTCTCTATTAGAGCCAACAGAAAAGCAGAGGAGCAAAGGGGAGAAGGGGCCTGTTCAATTAGCCTAATTAGACTTCCGCTTCAGTAACGTGTCCGGCCCTGGTGAGTCCTCCACTGCAGACCCTGGGAAACTACAGTGCCACTCAGGGTCTCAGTGCCTCTTTGGTCATCTGCTCAGCGTTTATTAACTCTTAGGATATGCTAGATGCTCTCACATGTACATCTTCTTATTTTTATAAGAACACCACATGATGTGGTCTATTAACTCCATCTAAAGACCAGGAAATTAAAGTTTAGAGGAGTCAAAGACTGTGTCCTGAGTTCCCATTCTCAGACAAATGTATAAATGGTTTTGCATTTAAATGCCAGACTTTAAACCATTGTTCATGTGTATTTTGACTGGAGGGGGGGGCGCTTTGGTTTACAGCCACTTTGGTCTTGAGTTTGCAGTCACTGGGCTTCCCCATGACTATCCTAGATCGTAGGACTTGCCTTGAGCTAAACCATGAACTTAGTGGGCATCTCTCATCTCTCTGCCTGCCCACCACCTTGGGGGACTACGCAGCATGAAGAAGACATGGGAACTGTGCTGGACTGAGACTTAACTATAAACACTGGCAGAGAGTGTAAATGAGAGTCCCTCAGGTATGCAGTGCTATTCAAAGTGGGAAAGTAGAGAAGGGAATCACAAAGCAGCTAGCGCTCATCCAGTTCATCCTCTTGTTAATTCGAGGCTAGAGAGGGAGGAGGGGAGGAGACTCATTAACACCCCACCCCCACCCTCCCATCCACCCCCCACATCCCTCCACCCTGCATGCTAACCCAGGCTGTGAATCTAGAGCCCCAGACTTTCTGAACAGAGTGGTCAGATGGAAGTCAAGCTCCACCGTCTGGGGAGCAGCACAGGACCAATTGACCCAGGAGGTTGGAGGTTATGCTACAACACGGTTTTCAGGTCTATGGTCCCTCTGAGGAAGAAGATAGTCAAGGGTCCAAAAGTCTCAGAGAAAAAAAAAGTATGAAACTATTAATAATAAATACATAAAGTCAATCTATTGATGTCACTAGTAAAGAATGGTATCTTATAATTTTAAAAAGTAAATTACATGGATTTGTAATTTACATGGATATGTAAAATACATAAATTACATAGTTATGAGGGGGTGTGTATACCATGGATTTCAGTATGAAGGTCAAAGGACAACTTACTAGAAGTGGCTCTTCATCCACCACATGGTTTCTGGGTATCAAACTCAGGTTGTCAAATGATAGCAAGAGCCTTTATTCATTGAGCCATCTCACCAGCCCATATTAATTCTCTTAAAAATGTAATAAGGTCTACTTTATATTATAGATGTATGATCCAGTGATTTATTTTGCAACCATACCATAAGTAAGCTTTAGGGAAGTCCCATAGCTTAATAAGGTCCATTATACATCATTTGCAATAACTAGCAATTATTGAGTGCTTCCTGTATACTCTGTCCTGACAACTTCACTTGTAGTAACACTCAGAAATTATGTTTTTTATCTCCCAATATTTCACTAACCATTTCACTAACTCCACCCCCACTTCACTAACAAGGAAACTAAGTCCTGAGAAAGCTGGGTAACTGTTCAAAGTCACTCAGTTCCTGGATAACCTTGGATAAGTTATCTGTGCAAGATTTGAATTCAGAGTCTCTGCCTTTGAAGCCTGTGCCCTCGGCAACTATACTATTCTTGTTTCCATGTTCATGAAGAAACTTCATTACAGTATTTCTGTTTTCTACAATGCTTTAAAGAGATGTACACTTCTCTCTGTCTCCCGCTCCCTCCCTCCCTCTCTCACCCTTTCCCTTTCTCTCCCCCCCCCAAGTGCTAGGATTACAGATGTGTACCACCATACCTGTTCCATATTTCCTTCCTTCCATGTGCTCACATATTACAAAGATTTGGGAACTCAGAATAATTAACTGGTATGAAGAGGTGTTCTGGGATGTGTGTAGAGGAGGGGCACTGAGCCAGAGATGCTCCTGCTAACAGTGATTACACTTCCTGGATGGTGTGTGTCATACAGTGAGGCTGAGAGTGCAGCATAGAGGAGGCAGGAGAATTGTTGGCCTCAGAGAACTGACCCTGCATTGTAAGGATGAGTTTCATGCTGGAGAACCATTATCAAGAATTCTCCATCATTGGGGAAGGTTATGAAATCATTTCACACCTGTCAGAATAGCTATTATCAAAAGTGAAATGATAACACATTGGACAGGATATAGGGGAAAAAAGGAATCCATACGCAGCGCTGATGAGAATGTCAATTAGCAATTTATTGCAAAAGACATTACAGAGGACCTTCAAAACAAGAAAAATGGTACTGACAGGTGATCTAGCAATCCATATCTAAAGGAAACAAAGTCGGTATATTGAAGAGCTAGCTCCATGCAACCAAGGTATGGAAACAACCTATGTGTCTATTGACAGCTTAATAAATTAATAATGTGCATAATTAAACAGCTGACTACTACTTATCCTTATAAGGGGTATCCTGCTACTGGCTCAGTAAAATAAGCCAGGCTCAGCCTTTAGAGAGTCTCACTCATACATGGGGTCCACAAGAATTGATCTTACAGAAACAGAGAATAGAATGGTGCTACCCAGAGACCATGGAGGCCATGGAGGCAATGAGAGGCTAGTCAAAGGTTACACAATTGAAGCTCCATAGGAAGAATAGGGAACTGAAATAAAATGTCCCCCAATTGAAGAGACCTACATGTGACCCACAACTCTGTGTGCTTGGACAGACCTTATTTACTTGAATATCAGAGGAGCCATCCCTGAAAAAATTGATTTACTCCAGAAAGATCTCACCAAGAAAGATAAAGATACCTTGTGAAGAATGACTTATATTTGGCTTGAAATGCAGCTTCTGTGCCTGTTCATAAGGCTTGGGAAGTGTCCTGCTTCCAGCTTCTCCATGCTGAAGGCTGGGGTCTGAAGACTCCTTTGCAGGGGTTCCCATTTATTTGTTTGTCTACTGTGGCACCGGGGATGGACCCTAGGGCTTTGTGCTTTTTGAAGAATTCTCTTCCATTGAACCATGTCTTCGACATGGATTTTCCTTCTCCATAAAAACAAAGGAAGGCTACATGAGGAAAAATCGGCTAAAATTGGGTTTTTAGGTTATTGGTGGAGAAAATGAAAACAACCCAGTGTAAGAAAAGTCATTTTTGGTGGTTGCTGTAGGGATTAAAATGTGCATTTACAGCCATATCCACACCACTTTCAAAGAGTGTGGCACAGGAATGTGGGAGCTCTTGATCACTTCCAGGAGGCAGGCCTTCCAGACCGCATCTTCTCTTCCTCTTCTCACTCACCTGTGTGTGCTAGCACTCACAGCTGCTGCTGGTACTGTATCCAGCTCTAACATTACAGAAAAGTTCCTGCCAAGTACTTGGTGACCCTAGAAGAAGACACACCAGTCTGGTCGGGATCAGATAGGAGTGTGAAATCCTAAGTAGACAGACAGTTGCCTATGAAGTCTGAACTCAGACAGCTGGCATGGAACCCAAAGTTCAAGCAGAATATAAGTCTGTATGGCATGAAGCACACATCGAGGGGACCTGTGGCAAAGCCATCCATGGAGTGCTAAGGACAGTGTGGAGTGTGTGCTAGAGTTGGGGTCAAGGCCAAGACTGAAGAATGAAACACTAACTAAACACATGGACACACACACACACACACACACACACACACACACACACACACACACACTCTGGAAAAGCTCCATGCATTGCAAGATTTTACCTCATTATATTGGAGAAAGGTCTGAAAAGAAATCCAATATCCAGGAACACTTTGGTAAATCTTGTCTTTATAAAGGCGAAGTGAAAAATTCTGTGAGTATCTGATTATAATCTGAGCAAATTAAACACAAAGAAATACAGTGTTCTCCTGGGTCATACCAGACAGTAAAGGGTAATGGAATTAAAGAAAACAAGTTAAGGGGGAAAATACTGTGTCCACACACAGTAAATGCTGCCACAGTTCCTTTTTATATGTAGGGGAAATAGACAGAGGGTCAGAAATCCAAAGACTTTTAAAATATACTTCCAAAGTTTATTTTTTGAAAAAACTCACTTGGAAAAATTCATTTCATGTGACATATGGAATAACATTAAAGACTCAATTACAGGAAACTCAATGTAAAATAACTGTTGGTGTGCATTAAAATAGTTGCCCTAGGAGTTAATTCAATGTATTTATTAAAATAATGTTTGAGCCAATATTAATTTAGTGCTTCCGTGTTCTGGGAACTCTGCTGAGGGTTTTATGTGTGATGTCACTTATTATCCAGGGGGACAATTCCAGGATCCCTCATGTGTTCCCAATTCTCAAGATGCTCAAGTCCCTTCTACAAATCGAGTAGTATTGGGGTATAAACTCTGTACAGCCTTCCATATACTGCAATTATATATAATTACTAGAGTATTTATAATGCCTTACAATGCCCAGTGTAATATAAATGCTGAGTAAGCAGTTAGTAAACTTTGTTTTAAGAATTGTGACAAGAAAAAGTCTGTTCTCAGTCAGTAGAGAAGTATTTTTTTTTCTGTTACTTTTGATATGTGACTGGTTGAGTCCATGCGTGTGGAATTCTTTGTATTTGCTAATAAAACCATTATATATGTAAACATTATTTGTCAAATGAGAGGTTGTAACACAGAATCTACAATGTGACGATAATTTGGGCTAATTCTCCAGGTCTCAATGCTGGAGCCCACCAGTGATTAAGAGCCAAGCCCATCTTAATGTGAGAAAGACCGCAAAATGCAAAAGATTGGTTATTTTCTTTATTTTGAAGATTAGGGGTATGTTAGGCTGCATACAAATTTTAAGAATTATAAGTGAAATAACTAATTTTTGTCACGGAAAAATGGTAGAAACCAGGAAAATGTTCATATTTTACATGTCTTTCTATATCAATTTAAACACACACACACACACACACACACACACACACACTCACACACACAAACATCTGAAAACAGCACAGATCTGAACAGACAATTCGTAACAGGACGCTTACTGAAACTTACCATGGAAAAAATGCTAACTTCATAAGCAATCTTGAAAGTGCAAATTAAAACAGCAATAGCATACCATGTCAAACCCAAGGCATTGGCAAACACTCAAAAGAATGGTAATCCTCGGTGTTAGCTGGGGCTGAGGGAGAGAGCCCTTTAATACCCTGCCAGTGGAGTGTAAATTGCTAAATTGAAACTCTTGGGGCGGAATTTGGCAACACACATCAAAAGCTTTCTAAATGTAGATACCTATGCACTCCCTTTTCCAAAGGACAGACAGACAGGGAGGTGGACACAGATGTTTAATGACAGTGAGGGGAGAGGTCCTGAGCTGGGCCTTCTCCTTTGACGTGGAGGAAGAAGGCACTGGTGAAAGATGAAGGAGGAGGCTCCCTGAGCTTCTGCTGGGAGACCTCTGGGAGACCAGGCTCCCTAGAGCCTGCCTGCCTGGTCCCTTGTTTTTCAGCATCCGTTTCTGGTTTACATCTTGTTTATTTCCCTGAGGCTCTTCCACATCCCTGTTGGACATCTCAGCTCATCTTTATGATAGTCTGGTCTTGGCCCTAAAGAGAAGGGGTGGAAACTATGAACCACCAGGTTATAGAATTTAGTGGGGGCACCAAGGGAGGTTGGGAAGACCAGAACAGGAGCCCCAGCAATACCAGGACTCAGGTGAGCATTGTGTTACTACCTAGACTACCAGATGGGCCTCCAGGCAGGCCTGTGCTAGATTTAAATATCCCTGGAGCTACTCTGTTGCTTCTGCTGGAGGGTTCACTCGTGCTTTTTGTGTTTTTGTGTATCTACCAGGTAAAGTCACTGGAAGGGCCACAGAGATGCCTAGTTACTTTCCTAAACTCCTAAACAGTGTTCGGCAACATAAGGAAATTGGAAAAGACACCCAGAGAGGAATGTGTGTTCTTACACAGCAAAAGGCCCAGGAAGTAGATTGGTGTTTGGGCTACATGAGGATGGAAGTCCAAGTTTCCTCCTTTTGTCGATATTCTGTTGTGTGAGGCAGTGAGTGATGCCATCTCACACTTGCAAACACAGGGAGCTTCCCAGCTTCCACACAGCTCCCCATGGACCACTAGGAAGGAATGAAACTGCAGTTGTGTTGCAGTGTATGGAGTGGGTCCAGAGAGGCTGTGATGTTCAATTATGCATACCAGATTCAGCAAGACAGTCAGTACTTGAGGGATTTGCTTTTCACTGTGCTAGCCATGGTCTTCTGCATTACAGAGGTGAACATAGAGAAACTGATTCCATCCATAGGCAGGAATGCTAATGACATAAGGAAGTAGCTGTGACTTCGTATAGGAAATATGACTGTAGAGAGGCAGCCAGAGCCATGGGACATCAGGCAAGAAGTTGTGAGAGGGAGACCCTGGGATCTGACTACATTTAACCAAGCTGGCTTCTGTGCTCAGGGAGATCAAGTGTAAGTGACAGGGACATCTCTCAGCAACTTCAAGTAAGTACTGTGAGTTCTGCTGTGTCCAGTCCACTAGGGAATTTGTCAGTAGCTGCTGCATGTTCCCACTCCTATTTCCCAAGGGCTGTTATGTGTTACAATTCAGGGTGCTTTCATCATGGAGTTAGCACTTGTGAAACTAGAGGGAGGGGTAGTAACAAAAGGCTGTCTCCTGACAAAGCAGGACTGGAGAGGGCACAAGGTTGCAGAAGTGGTTAGGGCAACTTTGCTGGCAATTCTTCATGAAATCATAAAACACAGGGGTGGGGGAGGGAGGGGAAGTTAAGTCTAATCCAGGAGGCCACAGTGTTGAGCATGTGTCCCCTCTCTGGGAGGGGTCCTTGTCAGCATTAGCTGATGACATGAGTCTTACTTTCGTCATGACCTCTTGGCTTAGCTCAGCCCATCACACCCCTTTTGTGATTACAAAGGGTCTCTGTGGACTTGGTGTCAAGAAGTTCACTTTCTAGCTCCATGGTGATGAAGCATTAGATTTTTACAAGGATCATTGACTACAGGACTGACTCAGAGCTTGTATAAATGAGGCCAGCCTTGATGGTTAAGTCCCAGGAAGACCTATTAATTTCCAGGGCCACAGACCACAGACCCACCATCCCAGCTGGACAGCTATCTCCCTAGTGTATGGCCAGAGACCCTGGGAGAACCATTATAGACCCAGTCTTCACCTGTAGAGAAACAGATCCAGTGATGGTGGCTCAGTAATGGGACTGTCCTGCTCCAGGCACTTTGGGAGAGGTCTATCACAGATAGAAAAGTACACATTACCAAGCAGAGTCTAAACACAGTAACTTCAACCCTTGAAATGTGAGTGGTCCCCAAATGATAAACAAGGCATACTTGAGAAACCTTTGGCAAATTCTACACAGAATGAAAAGAAGTAGGAGGGAAGTAATGGTCAAGCCCCCACCACCACACTGATATGTTGAACCCCAGCCCCAAAGGTGATGACTTAGAAGGTGGGGCCTTTGGGAGGTAATTAGTTCTAAGGTTGGAGCCCTTGTTGATTGGTCTCAGTGATCAAATTGCCTGGATACAGAAATGCCACAGAGCTGGTGACTGATGCCTATCTGTGTCTGTGGAGCAGTTCTAGGAAGGATTGATGTGTGGTAGCATCTGGGGTCTGGAGGGGAGACCACCTTTGAATGTGGACATTACCTTCCAAGAAGCAGGCAACCCGGATGAAAGGAAAACTGGAGAGAGGTGGCAGCATGAGCCCTTTCCTTCCTGAGGGTGTCTATCCTATCACTGCTGCTGTCATCATCCAGAGAAGTCACACTCCCACTCTGTCAGCCTATATTCAACACCAGCATCTCCCTAGGGAGCGTCCAGGCCTTCAGCCCTGGAGTGGAATAGCTTGAGTGTCCAATTTCTTGGAATATGTAGCCACTGAGTTCTCTGCTTCTCCAGCATGAAGACTGTTGCTGAACTACCATGCTAAATATGTGTGTGTATACATACATATATGCATATGTATATAATACATATCCACAAGCACACATATATACATACACATACACAGCATCACATTTAGCTAGTCCTTCAATACATTTTGTTGCAAGTGTGTGTGCATCTCTCTCTCTCTCTCTCTCTCTCTCTCTCTCTCTCTCTCTCTCTCTCTCAGTGTGTGTGTGTGTGTGTGTGTGTGTGTGTGTGTGTGTGTGTGTGTTCTATTGGCTCTGTTCCTTGAGAGTCCTGACTAATGTTGCCATCTCAAAAGAGATTAGTGCTGTAATAAAAGAGACCCCAAGAGCTCCCTGACTCCTTCCACCATGAGTTCAAGGTCCACATCCTGAAGAAAGCCATCCTGGCAGCCATCAACTACCAATAGCTCCTCAACTAAGGGTGAGTGGGTCTTCATGGTCACCTCACCCATCCATGCAGGATTTTGCTGGTTTGAATTAATGCAGGTCTTGTGTTGGTTGTATCCATCAATCAGTATGTCCTGGGCAAGGCCATACTTTTTCCAATGGCCATGATTGGGTTTGTCTGGGAACAAGTTCCTAATCACTTCCAAAGCTCACTCACTTTGTCCCTGAATCCTGTATGTCTGGGTAAGAAGGTGATCTTTGTCTACACTTTCTCAAGCCTGTGTTTTTTACAACATGATCTGACTCATCCACCAGGAGTCATACCTGAAAGACCCAATAGGCTATTTTTAGATGCTCAGTCCCCTTACAGCCAGGAATGTAAAAGAGGACTTCCTAGAATTGCCCAGATCTTCAAGCAAACAGGACAAATACACTTGGAACAAACTTATCTGATGACAATTGTAGACAGCCAGACACCACAGAAGTCAACAGAGCTGTTTACACATGAACTTTATCTAAAAGATAGAGACATGAACACAAATCTCAGCATTTGTCTGGCAGCCTTAGATGAGTCTGAAACTGTATGGCCACAGGTGATCTGACATGAAAGGCCAGCTGAGGAGTCCAGGCTTGGAGCACTGAGCCTGTGACCTCAAGAAAAGTGTTTGCATCTCAATCCACCCATCTGGGAGTGGTTGGAGTGTTGACAGTTCCTCACCAGAGCTGCAGTTAGAGGGAGAGTCCTCACAGGGTAGACACAGACTTGGCCTTTTCTTCCTGTCCTGTGCCATCCTTGCCTCCTGCCTTGACTCTCAACTCCTGTTTCTTCATCTAAATACAGAGTGGAAAAGCTGTGGTGATTTGGATGAGAAATGTCCCCCATAGGCTCTGTAACACTTGATCTCCAATTGGTGGCACTTTGGGGACAGATTATGAAATCTTTAGTAGGTGGAACCTTGCTGGAGGAAGTATATCACTAAGAGGTTTGATCATCTCTCCCCGACTTCCTGCTTTCTCTTTCTCTTCCATGCAGATAAAAATGTGACCAACCAGCTTTCTGTTCCTGCCACCATGCCTTCCCCATATGATGGACTCTATCCCTCTGGATAAGCTAGTGAAACCCCTTCTTCCCTAAATTGCTTGTCTTAGTCTCTGTTTTATTGCTGTGAAGAGATAAACAATCTCTTCTAGGACCCTAACTCGATTTTTAGTATGTTTAGGGTCCTGAGCATGTTAGGCGACCATTCTACCACTCAGGTACAAACCCAGCCGTGGAGTCACTTCTTATAAACCACAAATCTGAACCCTATCTCCTAACACTATCACCCTGGAGTTTAGAATTTCAGTGTGTGAACTGGAGGAGCATATCTGGACCACAGCAACAGAATAGGAACACTGCCCATTCCTCGAATCTCTGTTATTTATGATGAACTCCAGCACAGTCCTTGAGAACAGTGAATGGTGAAGATGTCTGCCTTCTGTGGAAAGCAGGCTCTTTCACACAGGAGACCCTGGGTGCTTTCCTCTGGGAACTTCTGTTCTGTCTCCTTCCAGTGTCTTCTACAATATTAGACTGTAATTTCTTCCAAGCTGTCTATGTTGTGCCTTCACCAGCCCTTGCATGTCATCTGCTTCCCTGGTCTGTCTGAACTGTCCCCAGAGAATGGGTTCAGAGGGGATTTGGTTTCTGGATTAGTCACTTGACACTGAAGCCTTGCTGTGCCTCATCTGTCCAGTGAAGCAAATCTTCAAATCTACAGGAAGCAGCCTGGGCTCACAGCCTGCTCTCCAGCCTCTCCTTTACTGGGACTTGCTGTTTTCCCAGCCAAGACAGGGAGAGGCTTTTGCCAGCGAACATGGCAAAGGTGGAACCCCTACACCTGCTTGTCTAAATCGTAGAAACTTCCAGTTCTGTTTCACAAGAAACATATCAATCATGGAAAATGGCCCTGCTGACCCCAAATAATCTGACTCCGCACCTGATGTGTGCCCAAGGAAGGGGGGGGGGCAATGCCAACAGAGACAGAACTAATGCTAAATATATAGCACAGTTAGTTTTTGAAATATTTCCAGGTCAAAATATAATTTAAATAAGAAATACCCCTTGTTTCTTTCTAGAAAACAAGACACAGAAATATTCTAGAACCATGTCTTTTTGCCCAACTGATTGTTCAGGCAGGGATATTGTTAGGGCAAGAGGCAGGCTTTAGGAAGCCTTTCACTTGATGGGCAGTCCCAAAGACATGACTCAGCAGAATTCAGACTAGCTTGGTGGACACATGACTTCAAGGGCGAGAGTGATTGATTCTTCTTGCAGGATCTCTCTTGGTGGCTTCAGAGTCTAGGAAACATGGAGAAGGGACTGCTAGTAAGATTTTTTGTTGTTGTTTTCTTTCTCCTTTTTTTTCCTTCAGTGCCTGCAAATGAACCCTGGGAGTCCCTGGGACTCCAGGCAAGAGCCTCGCACTTGCAGAGCAAGTTTTCCACAGCTGCCTTTGATCTGAGACACCCTCTTTTTTAATATTGACTACTTCAAAATTAGCCTAGAAAGCAATGTGTTATTATCGAATTTCCATAAGTGTGCTGTGCTTTTATTGACTTCTCCCCGACTCCCTGCCATGTCCAGCTTGTCCCCCTGTTCCTGTCAGTAGTCCCCTTCCCTGCATGCCACTTGTATTCTATTAGCCTTTTTATTCCCATTCCCTTCTTTAAGATCTTTAAGATCTGTTTTCCCCTTTCATGGTCCCCCCTGGTTTATATAACTTCACTCCCCATATGTACAGGTTTACAAAAATTAAAACCTAGGCTACTTTTGAGAGAGAAGTGGTGTTATTTGTCTTTCTAAGTCTGGTTTACTTCATTTAATATAATTCCCAGATCCACCAATTTTCTGAAAATTTTATTATTCTTTATGACTGGAAAAAATTTCTATTGTGTATATGTATTGCATTGCTAAATTTTGAGACAGAATCTCTGGTTAGAATTTGCTTTGTAGACCAGGCAGGCCTCAAACTCACAGAGATGGGTCTACCTCTGCCTCCTGAGAGCTGAGATTGACTTCCCCCTATATCACATTTTTTCCATCTACTCATCGGTTGACAGATATCTAAGCTGGTACTGTTTCCTTGTTATTGTGAATGATATAGCGATGAATATGGGCGTACAGACACCTCTATGGTACGATAGAGAATCCCATGACATATGTCTAGAAGTAGTAACATATACACAGTATAATACACAGAAGCAATGAGGTGGCACTATTTTTAGATTTCTCTTTTTTGCTTTGTACTTTAAAAATATTTGTTTTATTTTATGTGTATGAGTATTTGCCTATGTGCATGTATGTGTCCCACATGCATGCTGGGTGCCCTCCGAGACCAGAAACTGGCATCAGATACACTGGAACTGGAGCTACTGCAGCCATGTGGATGCTGGGAATCAAACCTGCATTCTCTGTAAGAGTATCAGGTGCTTTTAACCTCTGCACCATCTCTCTGGCCCCTATATTTTCAGTTTTTAAGAAACCCACATACTGATTTCCACAGTGGGTGCACCAGTCTTCACTCCTACCAGTGGTAAATAAGAATTTCTCTTTCCCCATATCCTCACCAGCATGCATTGCCATCCCGTTCTCTTCATAAATACCATTCCAGTTGAGGTAAGATGGAACCTTAGTTTTAGTTTTCATCCTCTCCGAGGTGCCATTGAACACCTTACATAAGCAATCTGCCATCTCTTTGTGTTTCTTCTTTTGAGAACTTGTTCAGTTTCTTTGCCTTTTTCAACTTTCGGTTTTGAGACAGGGTCTCAGTAAGCCTCAGGGTCTCAGGCTGACCTTGAATTTGCAATCCTCCTGCAGGCTCCAAGTATTAGGATTACAGGCCTGAGTCGCTAGACCTCCCTGGTAGCAATCTGTGATACGCCTTCCATCCTTACCTTCAGTGTCCTCTGCCTTAAGAAGAGAAACTCAAGTATGTCACTGGCAAATTAGACACTCCTGTCCCTGTGAGACCCCATTAGGTCCCAGTCTCGGCAGTCTCGTTTTGTCAGATATGATATTGAATACTTAGCTAAAAAAACAAGCAAGTGAACAAACAGAAAATTTGTCTTTCTGAAACACAGACTCCAAAGGAGCCCACAGAAGTCTTGAGCTTATTGTTTCCTGCCTCCTCCGTGCTGGCTGACATCAGAGACAGGTGCCATCATGCCTAGTGCTAGATGACTATTTTTTTTTTTTAAATCTAGTCTTTGTCATCAGGAAGGAGAGGCTGCATCAAAGCTTGCTAACCAGGCTCCTTTAGGGACAGATGCCTGGCTTGTGTGTATGCAGGGGAGTAGCATCTATTCATACAGCTGACAAATACACCACTGTGATTCAATATTCTTTTATATCAGTAGCAACTCTGAGACTATTAAATGCTAACTGCCCACTTCCTGTCCCTGCTCCTGTCAATCACCACTGTCCTCTATTTGTATGATCTGACTGTCCTAGGTCCCAGACTCGCACAGTATTTGTCTTTCATGTCCAGCTCCTTGCACTTAGCCTGAGCAAAAGGGTTTCAGGTCTAAAGGCTGTAGATGAAATGTCAATAGGGAAGCTGGACTCTGGTCTCAAACAAATTCTAGACAGGTCTACAAAACAAATTCTAACCAGGAGATTTTGTTTAGCTAGAGAGATTGTGTCTCAAAATTTAAAAATGTAATACATATACACAACAGAAGTTTATCCAGCCATAATGAAAAATAAAATTTTTAGAAAAACTGGTGGGTCTGGAAGTTATATTATGTGAAGTGAACCAGACTTTAAAAGACAAATAACATCTCTCTCAAAAGTAGCCTAGGTTTTAATTTTTATAATTTTTTATAAATGTGTCCTCTCCCATGCCTTCCCCTGGGACTGACCAGCTCAGTACCTTTAACAAGCAGACTCATGCTCTTCTCCTAGCTCTGAAGGCCATCCACTGCTGTCTTCTGTGACATTTGCTCTGACAGTACTACAGGAAATGTGATGTTCACTTGATAAGTGGTCAAAACTCATACTGAGACGGCCTTCCGGGTCTGCAAAAACTATGGCATAGACAAAAGCAAAACACCTTGACTGAAGTAAGCAGGAATCAAGACATGAGCCACTGGGCACCCCATCACTGAAGTACTGAGTTCTGGCTCCTTTCTTTTTGGACCCTCTTAAGGTTAAAATGAACTTGTAGTGGGGACCAGAAGGAGGGTCTGGGAGGCACAGAATTTGTGACTGGCCTTGCCCTCCCCTAACTTCTTCCCAAGGTTTTAACAAAAGCATATCTCATGCTATGTGGAGATCAGTTCATCTCATCTGCTGATTCTGTGATGTTTCCAGAGTGGTTTCAGGAGAGGAGAAAGCAGTCACATTAAAGAGTAGACCCTCATCTTAGAGGCCCGGCCCTCAGACTGGAGAGTGCCCCAATCTCTCAGAGCCCTTTAACACACTGGGATGGGGGGAGATGGGCTCCATCATCAGAATTTCTGTTTCCTTAGCTCTGGGGTAGGATCCTATAATAGCACCCTTTTTCTTTTTTTTTTCTTTTACTTTTTCTCTTTCTTTTTATTTTGCTTTTTCTTGAGACAGGCTTACTATGTGGCCTGCACTGGCCTTGAGTTCATCAATCTTTACCTCAGCCTCAATGGTCAGAGCTAAGGCACAGCCACCACACCCAGCTTTACACTGACACTTCTAGCATGTTCTCAGGGGAGAGCACTGCTCCAGAGACTTCACTTTGAAGACCACCCCCAACACTTCTAGCATGTTCTCAGGAGAGATCACCCCATTCATGGTTTGAAGAGAGAAAGCTGCCTTTTTATCAGAGCCCCCTCTGGATTGCAAATCCCCTGGGCTGCACTGTTCTTCCCAACCCTTTCAGCTGGGTAAGGCACAGGGACACTATGACCATTATGAGAAGCCTTTTGTGAATGTCCTGTCCTCACAAATGATGAGTGAAGATGGCTCTTGTTCTCCCACTGCCTGGAGAAAAGAACCAATAACCAATAGATTTTTGGATGAGGAAAGGAAATTCTGCCAGCTGTTCCTGTGCTAGCTCTGAGGAGTCTGTGGAGATCAGTTCATCTCATCTGTGGAGTCCTTGTCCTTAGAGATGTCACAGTCATGCACTTTCTGAAAGAGTCAGTCTCCTCAGCATGCTCAGCTTTCACCACATTCTTCACAAATTGAGTTGTTAAGGGGCAGAGGCTTCCATCCTCATTGAACATGATTGAAATGGAATGGTGGATAGGGACATGGATGTGGCCATACCACTGTATTATGGCTACCATTGCTCTATGCATCTCAGTCTTCCTAGGTGAGCTGTTTTCCTGGAGAATATCGGAGGAGGCTGCCAGTTGTTATAGAGAACCTCACATGAGATAACACCCCACAAACATGCTCCTCTCTGTCCTCCAGTCTACACACTGGTATGATCATGTCACCACATTCTCAGCCAAAAGGATCGCAAATGGTTGTAGTTGGTGTGTTGGGTAGCACTTTGAGAGGAATAGAAACCATTATGCACATTTATTATAGAATATACCAGAATTTATCCCTCAGGATCCTGGGCATATCTTTATGACTCCCATTCTCAACAAGGAAACATTGAGCTGTGTAGTGACATCAAGGAAGAGTATCCTGGAGGACTCATAAGCCATGGCAAAAGAGAAAGATTTTCCTTCCAGAACCAGAAACAGAGCTAACAAATGACCCAGCAAGCCTGCTAGTGGGTACACACCCCACAGAAATTGTATCTGTAGTCCTAAGAGCTATCTGTATCTTGATTACTACAGCACAAGTCACAATAGCCAAGATAAAATATCAATGTTTGTGTCCAGCAGTGGGTAAATGGCTAACAAAAAATGTGTCATGTACACAATAGAATGCTAGTCAGCCATAGAAAACACAAATCCTGCCATCTGGGGCAGCACAATGGGTCTAAAGGACATGATGATAACTGAAACAAACCAGTTGCAGGAAGATAAAGAGACTGTTTCACATGTGAAATCAGAAAGCTGATCTCAAGAAGTAGAGAGAACAGTGGTTATCAGAGGCTGGGGAGAGAAGCCAAGAGGAGAGAAGACATTGGTCACTGAGAGCAATGTACACTTAGGAAGGGTGGATTTGAGCATTGTGTTATACAGAAGACTATCTGTAGTCAGGTACACTGTGCTGTATTTAAAATAGCTGCAGGAGAAGGCTCAGAATGCTTCACCATAAAACAGTGACATATATTCAAGGCGAGGGTCCATATATACATATATAATATATATATATATATATATATATATATATATATATATCTTCTTAGTGTTTCGTTGGCCTCTATACTTTCAAGCCAGTATTTTGTGTCAATTAAAAACTAAATGCAAAAGGGAATGTCTCTGAGGTAAAGTATGTGCCTATCTTGTGGCAGCCCTGAGTTTGAGAGAGATAGAGATAGAGATAGATAGTAGATAGATAGATAGATAGATAGATAGATAGATAGATAGATAGATAGAAGACAGAGACAGAGAGAGAATAGTATAAATTGAAAACAGGTAAAACCAAGGTAATTGAGCAAACCAGAAGCTAGGCTACAGAGAAATGGAAAATTAAAATGGTTTGGCCAGCTGGCCTGGGGCAAGGCACCTTCTGAAAGGTAGTGGGATTGGTTTTGTTGGGTAAAGACTCAGCTTTATGGACACAGCCTGGGGGAGGCAGAGACAGACTGAAGTTGGGCCAAGTCTCTAAGAAGTGTTTGGAAGTCTGTGCTTCATAAGAGGCCATGGCCCTCAATAAATGGCTTAGGGAAGGGTAGTAAGCTTTCTCATTGGACTTTCTTGGACTGCCATCCTGCAAATAATGATACAGAAACTTATTATTAACTATGAAAGCTTGGCCTTTAGCTTAGGCTACTCCCCAACTAGTTCTCATAACTCAAATTAACCTACTTTTATTAATCTACCTTCTGCCACATAGCTTTTTATCTTTCCCATTTTGTATATCCACTAGTTCTGTGTTTCACTGGCATCTCTACCTCTCTCCCAAGAACTTCCACCTATTCTCTCCAACCTAGCTATTAGTCATTTAGCTCTGTATTAAACCAATCAGAAGGCTCGTTAGACAGAGACCCATCCTTACAGTATAAATAAATAGTCTGGGACAGTTCCCCTTTTTTATTTAATTAAAAGGAAAGTTTTTTTTTTAACTCTCTAACACAGTAAAACCATATAAAATAAGGACAATTATCAGGTAAAAATTACATTCACAATGTCCAGTCCATTTGTACTTGCAAATTC
The DNA here is from genome assembly GCF_003668045.3 of Cricetulus griseus. Taxonomy (NCBI): domain Eukaryota; kingdom Metazoa; phylum Chordata; class Mammalia; order Rodentia; family Cricetidae; genus Cricetulus; species Cricetulus griseus. Next base: position 77,556,882 of record NC_048600.1, on the reverse strand, counting down.
AAAGAAATTACTCTATTATCTATCTTATCTTGATGAATCCAATGTTTTATAACTAAACCATTTTTTATCATAACTTGTATTACCATCCTAAAAATATCTTTTCAGACCTTAAAACATCTTCTTAGATAAACAAATTAATCTTTTATGTTTTTCAAACTTACAAACTTTACATCTCTTAAGTAAGTTTCTTTTATGAATTTGGTAACAAGAAAAACTAAAACTATGACTATCTATTTTTCAACCCCATCACAGACTCAAGGAGGATATAATATTACCTGAGTAAACAGGAAGTACAGAACAAACAACTTCCAAAACTAGAGAAATCACAGAAACAGCAGGCTGCCTGGACAGTCACCCAAGGTCCCTTTTGCAATGTTGGGGCATCAATCTTTGGCCTACAGGCCTAGCATATTTGACAGATTTTTCTATGAATCAGGAGTTTTGAAGGACTGACCTGCCTTGTTTTGGAAAAGTTCAGCAGTCACTTTCTTTTGTGTCCTGATTGTCCAATTTGAACAGCATGTTTAAACATTTTATAACTATTTAGAGGCCGTTTTTGGCCTGGGCCTGAGCTGGCTTTACTAAGTGCCCTCAGTGTTCTCTGACCAGTGAGTCAAAGCTTAAACTGCTAGACAGTGGCTTGCAGTGCAGCTCTGGCAGTTGGCTCTACCCCAGCAAGCTTTCTCAGACCACCAGCCAGCAAATAAAAACATGGGGACTTATTATTAATTATGAAAGCTTGGTCTTTAGCTTAGGCTTTTTCCCAACTAGCTCTTATAACTAAAATTAACATTCTACCACATTGCTTTACCTCTCTTCCATTCTGTATATCCAACTTTCTCTGCTTCTCACTGGCATCTCTTGCTCTCCTCTCGGAGTCCTCTCTCTTCCAGGAAGTCCTGCCTATTCTCTCCTGTCTAGCTATTGGCCATTTAGCTCTTTATTAAACCAATCAGAAGGTACCTTGGGCAGAGACACATCTTTACAGTGTAAATAAATATTCTGAAACAGGAAAGGCCACTGCTCTGGTGGGGGCAGAGTGCATGGGTTAAGCCCAGGTGCAGTGATTCTCTGAAGAGCAGTTTATGCCTGGGTAAAGGGCTTACAATTCTACACTCCCCATACCTATGAGATCAGCCCACCCTGGTGTTCCCAAGCCTGCACCAGGAATCATCCCTGATGAAGGTAACTGTATCACTCAACTCCTTTTCCACTTTCACAGTCCTTCCCATCCAAGTAATGTCCTTGGTTTTGTGTGGACTTTGCCCTCACCTCCTCAATCTCCTGAGTACTGGTCCCTGCATCAAGATGAGACTTGGCACATACTCTTGAACTCTATGGAGGATTTCAGTGACAACAAGACTTCCTGCCCATCACTTTGTTTTTAGCATCAAAACAATGTACCCACCTGCTGATGAGAATCAGACTCTCCTGCCCCAACATAAACTTCAGCCCTAGGAACAGAGGACATCAGAAAAACAGGAACTGTCAGAAGGACTTGGGCAGTCCTAAATAGACCATTGGCTTCATCCTAAAACAACCATCAGCCTTAACATATGCTGACCACCAGCCTCAGGAGTAGCATGCTTTGTAACTATGAATACCAATCTGGCTTTAATCTAAAGAGAAGGTGAAGTCGAGAACAACCAAGCAAGCCCATCTATCATCAGAGAGAGATGAGAACCCATTTGGCACATGCTACACCTTGTCTTTTCTAGGGGTAGAGATGTCATCGTAAAAGGCCTGAATATTGTCTGATATCTGTTTAAATACCAAATGATCACCACATTCCTAACTTCTTAGTAAGGAAACTGGCTGAAGTCAGGCAGCCTTGGAGCCTCGGAGGTCCAGGACTTTCAGGAGTTACTTTGATGGGGATCAGGAGGAGGGCACCATTAGTCTCAAGGACCATTTATAGGGGAAAATAGGGCTACAAAGGGAGGGGAAGACTCGGGAAGCACCAGTGTATTATAGACTCCATTCCTTTCTTCTTCCTCCAGCTCTCCTTTCTCCTCCTCCACATCCTCCTTTTTGTTGTTTTTGTTTTTTGTTTTCCCTAGACAGGGTCTCTCTGTATGTAGCCCTGGATGGCCTGGAACTCTCTTTGTAGACCAGGCTGGCATCAAACTCAGAGAGATCCACCTGTCTCTGCCTCCAAGTGTTGGGATTCAAGGCGTGTGCCACCACGGCCTGGCTTTCATCCTCCTTTTTAAGGGGTTATTTTGTTTTTTGAGATTGAGTTTTACTATGTAGTTTGGACTGTCACTAGGCCCTGGATTCTCCTTCCTTTGCCTCATCAGTGCTGGTACTAGACCTACCACACACCAACTATCTCTAATCTACCCATCTATCTATCTATCTATCTATCTATCTATCTATCTATCTATCTCCCATTAACTATCTATCATCTTTCAATCATCTACCAACTATTTATCAATCATCTATCATATACCTATAAATCACCTATTAGTCATCTATTTTCTATCTCCTATCATCTGTTATCTATCAATCATCCATCAATCATCTATCTATATTAATCAATCATATATCAATATATATTTCTATCTACTTGTCACCTATCTAAGATATGTCTGTTGGCATAAATTAATATCCATTAAGTCAATTACCACTTACTTAAAGTGCTTCCATCTTCCCATGAAATACATTATAAATTTTATCTAAAATCAGTTACTCCCCCATGTTTGTGTCTATTTCTGGACTCTCCTTTTGAATTTATGGATCTACCTTGCTGCCTCTGCTTGGTTACAGCACCATCACTATCAATACATCTTGGAGTAAACATGTAAGGTAGTATGTAAATACCATTTAGTTTTAGTACATTTCAAAACTCCTTTGGCTATTTCAGACTCTCTTCATCTTAATATAAAATTTTAAAACAACATGTTGATTTCTATAAAAATGTAACTGATTTAACTTTTTTGTTTGTTTTGAGAAAGGATCTTACTCTGTAGCCCCAGTGTTAGCTATGTAGAACAACAAATTGGGTTAGAACTTGTAGTGATCCTCCTGCCTCATCGTCCCAAGTAATGGGATTGCATGTATGAGCTACCGTACTGAGATGCCTGATATATTTTGAGTGGGACTGTGTGGAGTCTCTATATTAATTTTGGGATAATTGTTATTTTAATAATTCTAAGCATTTCCAGACAAGAAAGTCTGCCTATATATGGTACCTAACATGGAGTCACATACATCCACATAAGGTCTGAGAAAGCAAAAAAAAAAAAAAAGTTCTGAACATGGAATCAGAGGCAATGTCCTAATGACCTCAGTCTCAGTCTCTTGGGTAGGCCCAGTGCTTGCAGTTACAGAGGTGTGGCTCTTTTAAGAAGCCCTGCTATGCAGCAGAGTACTTGAATGGCTCTGCTACCAGTGGGAGACTAGATAGAAACACCTTCTGCTGCGTGCGTGCGTGCGTGCGTGCGTGCGTGCGTGCGTGCGTGTGTGTGTGTGTGTGTGTGTGTGTGTGTGTGTGTGCTCCAGAGCACACTTTTGTAGGCTTCAAAGATTTGGGGCTTCTGGCTTGCAGGGCAAGCCTCTTACTCACTGAAACATCTTGTGCTGGCTGCAAATCTCTGATTTATAAATGATACTCATAGAAATAAATAAATGACACAAGCTAAAGCGTTGCCCTAGGTTCCACAGAGACTGGGAGTCCCCATGAGCAATGTCTCACACAAAGAGTACCTGCCATAGGAAGTGTTACTTTGCATTCTTCCATTCCCTGTTGAATGACCACATTACTCCAAAGCAACATGTATCCCACACTGGCTAATCTGTGGATTTCTAAAGGCAGATAATTAGCTCACACAGCTAAAACTCAACACAAGATGACCTACAGTCTTTAGGAATTACAACAGGTAACTAGAGGTCAACAGCTCATTTCTGGCCCCTTCCTGTCCATGCCCAGGCGAACGCATCTCAGTCTGGCTAGTCTATTGGCACACTCACCCACTGACCCCTTGACTGTGGGCTGTTCCTCTGATGACAATTTAGTGTGAGGTGAAGCAGCAAGGGAAGGAGTAAAACTTGACTGGTTTTCACAATCCCATCATTTTAGGAATACAGATAAATCTGGACTTGCGGGAATTTTATAAAGAAGCTAATGGAGACTGAGAAAGGCTGAAAGGACAGTCCAGTACTCCTGCCATCAAGCCCACACTGCCTCTCCAGGGATGTTGGTTTCTTCGCAGCTTGCTGCTTGGGGGCAGTGAGCATGCAGGAGCCTAGTTATTTTCTTCCAAGTTCCTGGCGTCTCCCCCCACCCCTAGCTTCCCCCTCACTTCACTACCAGCCTTCTGTCTGGTTTGAGTTTATTGTCAAAACACACCCAGGCAAATTACTTGTCTGCAGACATTTTTGCTGGCCTTGGTGTATCCACAGAGAGCTGCTAACGATCACCCTTTCTGCATGTGCGTGGTTCATCCTCAGAAGGGAACTGCTCATTATCCTTCTCCACTGCAGGCTGGGATGTCTGGAAACTGTCAGGCAGGCGGGATTCCCTCAGCAGTAGGGCTGGAGTCCCAGCATCTTCTGCTGGGCACCCAGTCAAATCTCCACCGGAGGCAGCAATCACCACAGGTCCTGGCTCCTTTTCCTTGAAGCATGAGGGAATCTGGGTAGGTGGGGCCAGAAAGGGGATACTTTTGTTCATAGTTGGCTTCCTAAGGCTCCTTCAGGACCAGCTACATAATTTTTAGGACCAAGTTACAAAACAAAAATGAGTAGTCCTTTGTGCAAAAACCAAGGGGAATTGCTGGTGATCTCTTTTTCCATTTGTTATGATTTTTGACTTGCTATTTAAAAATTTTAAGTTGTGAGCATATGCTCTAACATTTATTGTTACCTTATGGAAGACCCAATTTAAATCCAGATGGAAGAGCATTTTACTCCTGTGCAAAATCATCAAAATGGCATGCATCATGGCTGGATGGTGGACATGTACATGCAGTGATGTCACCACGCAAGTAATTCAAGAGAGAACCAGCTCCCAAAAGTTGTTTTCTAACCTCCATACATGGGCCATGGTAGGTGCTGGTGCCAGTACACATGTGTGCTTACACACACACACACACACACACACACACACACACACACATGCACACAAACACAAATGCTCAATGTTTGTGCATTTTAATGACAGTTTAGCTTTCACTTCCTAGAGAGAAAGGACAAAGGTGTTTTTCCTTTCCTTTCATGTCCTTATAATTCAGCATCAATGTTTGGCTAATAAGAGGAAATTATAAAGTAAGAGAGGGTCTAAGAGGGGCCTGCAAAGATGACTCAGTGTCCTGCTCCTCCAGAGGATCCAAGTTCCATTTCAGCTTCCATGTTGGAGGGATCACAGCTACCTGTAACTAAGGCTCCAAGGGGATCGATGCCTCTAGCCTCTGTGGGCACCTGCACTCACATGCACATACCCCTCCCCCACCACACATACATAATTAAAAATAATAAAAACAACTTTTTAAAAGGTTCAGGATACTGAACAAGCTGTGCCTTCTTTCTTCGTCTGTTGCAAGTTCTGACATGACAGATCTGTCCATACCTTTACACAGGCAGAAGTAACACACACTCACTTGATTTTTCTGGGGCTCCTGCACCATGGGTAGAACAGAATTCAGTGTTCATTGATGCAGTGTGCATAGCAGGTATATGGCCTGTATCTTCTCACTCATGACTGTCCTCCATCGTCCCATTAGACTTTAATACGAGAGGTAAATACAAAGATGAAAAAGTAAGAATTACACAACAGTGGGATGGAATCTCAGAAAAAGCATAAGGTCCACTTGGCCATGGGTCCTAAGTGATAGCTCAAGTCACAGGCTCCTGAAGCTGTTGCTGCCCCTACTTGAAATCTTGCACCTGGACCTCACTCAGAACTACACCAAGAAATAGAGGAGAGGCATTAGGAATGGCTGGAATGAGGAAGCCCAATGTTGGAAGTAGCCAAGTGTGAGAGAAGGGTACTAACAAGAACCCCCCTCTCTCTTTCTCTACACAACACACACACACACACACACACACACACACACACACACACACTTTTGTTTATTTCTGAAGTTATCTTACTTAATTGCTTGAATAAAGTATAATTGGCAAAAATAGCATTACAGACAAGTTCTCTCAGTTTTCAGCTAATGTATTTTTTCTGTCCTGTTAGAAAGTTAGTGAGTCAAACAGTGGGCCCAGGTACTTACAAAAGGCCAGACTGTTTATTTTAGCTTAGCCCTAATACTCGGTGGCTTTGCCCAGCTCTGACTGCTAGTTCCAAAGTTGGATCTATATTCGTATGTACTTCTGGAAGACACTGAGTAACTTACTCATGAGTTTAAATAAACCTGAGAGCTTCGTTATTCAAAGAAATCTCCCATGAATCTTTTGGTAATGAGAATAAAGACCTCCAAATTTGACTTATACTAAACATTAGTGAATTGGCTATTAATTAATTTAAAATTTTTAGATCATTTAGTATTTACAAATTAAAGGTTCCCCTTTACTCGATGCTTTAAAACCCCAGTGGAGCACTAGTACAAATATTCATGAACTATATAGATTACAGACATGCATCACTTGACTGTGACCAGTGTCTCTCTGTGTGTGAGCAACATAGGGAGAGCTCACAGTCACTCAAAAATCCAAATGCTTCACTTTTTACTCATAAAACTATGGAGCAGTTTATTTTAAGCTAAAATGTGTTCACAAGCAAGAGCTTTCATGGGAAGTGAAGAGTTTCAAATCCTCAAACAATAAGGGTCAGAAGGACTCAGAGCCGAAAGCAAACACCACCAACATGGAGGTGCAAGAGCAAGTCAACTCACAAGATCCAGGCATCTGCCTGGCCCCGCCCTGCAACAACCCTCTAACTCCCTGGGAAAGCTGGGAGGAGAATCATACAGATAGAACCTGTCTTGGACAGCATCACCTGACACTACTGAGATCAGGTTACATGGCCTATCACCTAGGAACTTCTCCACCTTCTGAGGAACATGATGTAAGAAGTTCTCTCCCCAATTCTTTTTAAAACACTTTTTTGACATTTTGCTTTTTCCCCTTTCCACTACCCCAGAGCTAGACACCACTTTTGTTGTTGCTGTTTTTATTCTTTTGTCTATTTGGATTTCCTTTGAGCACCAGTTACTTTTTAAATTGAAAATAAATTATTTCGGATAATATATTCTGATCCTGGTTTCCCTTCCCCATCTCCTTCCAGACCATCCCCACTTTTCCATCCACTCAGCTCAATGCCTTTCCCCTCTGTCTTTAGGAAACAAACTAGAAAAAAAAGAAGAAAAGAAAGACAAAAACAAAGAAAAGGAGAAAAAATACACACACAAACACAAAATCAGAAACCATAATATAGAAGCAAAAGATCAGTAAGATGAAAATTGCCTGAAAAAAGCAATATGAGACAAAAAAATTTACAAAAATACCACTGAGTTCATTTTGTGTTGACCATCTACTGCTGGGCATGGGGCCTACCGTCAAGTTTGGCTAATACATCCAAACCTCACTCTAAATGCCCCAGAATAGCCAATAATTATTTATTGGGAAAGGTTTCCTAGTCAAATCACTATGTGGTTCTGTCTTCAGATATGATTATGGCTTCTGCAGACATGTTACGAGATGCCATTGCAGAAAACTAACTTTACCTTTTTCAGCTGTTATCAATTGCAGATACCTTCTTAGTGCTGGGAGCCCTGTGTCCACTCCCCTCTATCAGAACTGGGAGCCCATCTGGCTTGGACCTGTGCAGGCCCTGTTCATGCTGCCACAGCCTGTGTTAGTTCACATGTGTGTCAGTTCTGCTATGTCTGGAAGACACAGTTTCCACTGTGAGTGACCATTTAAAAACAAAATAAAAATTGTAATGTCATTTTTTTTAAAAGAAAACTTTTCACATCTCACTAGTCAAACCCCTATCACGCTAAATGCCGAATTGTGGCCAATAATCATTTATTGGAAAATGTCCCTGATCAAATCACTATGTGCTTCTGTCTTCAGCTGTGATTCTGGCTTATGCAGACATGTTACTCATCTAGCTACCTTGGTGGGCAATTAGAGCTTATTTACACAAGGAAGTTCTGAGAATAGCATCAGAGATCCCAGACAAGGCGTGGGGAGGCTGAGTTGTTGTCCTAAGGGTTGTGGATACAGTATAGTGAAAAATTCTCCCAAGGGAAAGGAACACATTCATGGTGCTCTGCTATAACTTCTATTATTAGCTGTTGATAACCTACCACCGTGCCTAATTTATGAATTACAATTCCCCACAGGTGTGTATGTGTAAGAAAAGTACAGCCCATGTAGGGCTCAAATGCTATCTGTAGCATGAGGCATTCATTGTAGGCCTTGGGTGTATCACTTGAAGAAGAGAGAGCTACCATATGTTCTTCTCTTATTTATTGTGTTCATTGTTCACTATCTGCTTTCTCCAATTAGAGTGTAAGCTTCATGGAGACGGGTGTCATGATCTATTTATTCACTAAAACATCCCAGACATTGATATGCCCCTCACACATTCAATATTTATGCATCAGTAAATATTTGAAAACCAGAGCTGTTGGGAAACTTTGCAACGCAAAAGATGCTTCAGGGCTGGTGGGAGTGTGAATCCTCTCTTCTCACTAAGCATGCCTTCAGGAAATCTGGTTACTCCGAAGTCCTGGTAACTGCTGTGCTCCACTTCACTGGCTTAGGGTGCAACTCGTGGTCGTGTCGCTTTTGTGCTTACATTATGGCTTCCGGACCTAATGCCACAAATTAAGAAGTATGTGTTTCTCTCTTGTCCATCTACAAGGATGGGACATCAGTTATAGATGTGATCAGGGTGTCTAGCATCTTCCAGGTACTTTTGGTGAGCTAGCCAGAACAAAGGAATATCCCGAGTTGCTTAACGTCTCTCCAGACATAGGAAGGGGAAGTGGTGTTTTCACAAAGGACCATCCCATCCGCTAGAAGAAATTAGCAGCCACCTCAGCCCTGGATTCATTACCTTAAGCCCTTGACAGGAAAATAAACACACATTAGTGTCAGCAAGCAGAAGGTAAATTCCACACCGTGTTCCCATGGTGTCTTAAATAGCAAAGGTATCCCATTTAATCCTTCCTTCAAAATAGATAAGAATGCTTGTAGTCTCTATTAATTCTTAAAAAGCATCCATTACATTCAAAACACTATTTTCTGTCCATTGCCTGCTACAGTTGCCAAATGGAAGATTTTTGCTCTCCACCCCTCCCCCAAGCCATTTAATCAAGCCATCAGGCTGGAAACAGGAAAGCAGAACATTCCAGGGTGACAATCCTTAAATCCCTTGAGAGCATCTTGGAACAGGCCATGGCAACCTTTGGTGGGATGCAACGAGATCTTTACATGTGCTATTCAGAAGCTTTTAGGAATCCAGGTTGAAGATACGCCAGCAGGCTGCTTTCATGTGCTTTACGACACAGCCACTCATCACTAATTCCATGGCTTGTCCCTGTCCTGGACAAAGGAGGACCACATCTTCCTTGAGGAATCATAAAAGCATTCTTTTCAGAGCCACAGTAAAATGGCTGCCATCGTCTATGCAAGACTCCAGCTGTTTAGCTCCTTCACTGTCCCCAACTCTTCTTCAAGGGAAAAAGGCAGGGAGGGAAGGAATGGGTCAGAAGGGGTGTGGGGTATTATGCTGGTCCCAAAGCCTATGCATTCACCCTAAAACTAAGGAGCAATGGGGAAGCCTCCTGCCTCCTCCTGTGTTGTGCCCTGTGTTGGTGCCTCTTCCTTATAGAATCCAGTAATGTAATCCCCTGGAGCTGGTAAAGTAGGCACCACTTTCATGGTTATATGTGCTATGAGTCCTCTTGTGTCTTTAGAAATTGGGCCAGGGAGATGGCTCAACACGTAAAGCACATTGATGTGAACTTGCATCAATGCCATGTGAACATGGTGCCCCTCTACAGTTCCAGCCTCTGAAGACTGAGGTAAGTGATCCCCAGAACAAACTGGTTATTAAGACAAGCAATATCGGTGAATTCTGAGTTTGATTAAGAGACCCTGCCTCTTTGAATGAGGTAGAAGAGGCCATTTTTAGGATGATTTCTGAAATCAATCTTGGGCCTCTCCATCAATGCACACCCAAATGTATATGCACCAACACATATGTGGCCCCACACATGCCAACATACATGCACACACAGACACCACATACGTATGAAAAAGAAAGAAAAAGAAGGAAGTCAACTTCCTTTCATACACCTGCTTGAGAGAGAGGCCCAGTGAACACAATGCAGCCACTTCTGGTGTCAATGAAGCACTTGAGAAAGTTTGCATCCATGGAAGAGGTTGGGTGACATTTAGCTGTAGAGATAACAGAGTTCTTCAAAAAACTGAGGAGGCTCGGGTTCCATCCATGCCATCCTATCTCTCCATCACAATGGACTCTTTCAAGTTTTGTACCCTCTGAGTTCAGAAAACATCACTATGTCACAGTACTCTTTCAAGAATTAAGTGGGGGGCAATACACAAGTGCCTAACAGATTCTTGACAGCCTTTTATCAAACAGACATCTTATCAAGAGCCTCATAAAATGCAAATCCTATTACAGGTTGATGAAGGGAAGAGCATTACAGCCATCTCTTAGTATCCACAGGCACTGGCTCCAGGACCCCACACATACATACCCACATCTGCAAATCCTCGTGCCCCATAAGCATACAGTGGCATGGAATTGGCACGTGACTTTTGCATATCCCCTGGTATACTGTCAATGTCCTATAGATCAGTTATGATCTCAATACTTTGTAAAGTCTATGAGAATCCATGCTAAGGAATAATGAGATGCTCACTGAAATTTGATTCCTGGATCTGCAGCTGATTGAAATGTACACACAGAGAACTCACAAATACAGAAGACAGTCTGTTTTGCAGATTAATAAGTTGACTTAGCACAAACTACTCACTGAGGCTGTATCTCAGAACCAGAGATGCTTGTAAGAGTGAACTGAGGTGCAGCCTAGACATGCAAACTGAAAGTTCTGGCAGCCGACTGGGGTGGCAACCCACAATGTGGGGCCAAATCCCTTGTTCCACAAAGGACAGGGTAGCATGAAGGAAGCTTAGTACCTCAGCCACCATATAAGTCCTACATAGCATGTAGCCTGAGCACACCCTACAGTACTCTTGTCCCTAGCGACTGTGTGCTAAAGCTGAGCACCAAGGGAAGAATCAGATCTGGAGCTGGCTGACTTGCAACTCCATGTTTCTAACTATGACATAACCTCTGCCTGCATCTGTGAATGTGCTCAGGGTACCATTTCCACTGAGTGTGGTGATTGATGATCACCTGTAATCCTAGTGCTGGGGAGGTATAATCAGGAGGATCAGAAGTTCAAGGTTATTCTCATCTACACAGCAAGTCCAAGACCAACCGGGACACATAAGACTTTCAAAACCAGGGATCTTTTCTTGAATATAATCTCCATATTGGATTTGTAGAAACCCAGTGGTATGAAGGAGCTCGCTAATTGCATTTAATAGATGAGACAACATAGTCTGTGAGCCTGACATGTCACATAGAGTGAGGCATCAGGGTGTGCACCTAGGTTTTCTGAAACATCCCACGCAATCCAATGATGTGTTTCCTTAAGAATGTTCTAGTAACTTTGTAAGATTTTTTTTTTCCCGTCACCCTGGCTGACATATAATATCCTTTACTCTTTTCTCTGGGTTTTTACAACATTTCTCCATCTCATGCTGAGTTGCAGAAGGAGCCATGTGGAGGCAGATTCAACTGTAAAACGCTCTTTGCCACAAATCACAGCCACTCACAGGGACTTCTATAGCTCTCCCTCCCCCAACACTTCCCTAAAACAACATTCCATCAGCAGAATCCTGCCAGGATCATGCCAATCAAGGCTGGAAAGAAATGCACAGAAATCTTGGAGACATGACAGAAAAGCCATCTGAAAGCAGGTGTTCCCAAATGTCCCAGTGATGTTGTGTTGGGACATATCCACTAGCCGAAGGCAAAACAAATCTGATAAAAGGTCACTTGTTGAAACCCAATCATAAATCCTACGGGACAATGCCACATTGTCAGGCTGCCCCTCATAACATTTTCCCACTGATAACACTGGCATGTGTGGCTTGGAGAAGTCCCAGTAGTAATTGAGAAGACAATGTTGAATGATCTCATTTATACAAAGTCCATCATGAAGACCAGAACACCCCTCAAACCCATGCCTACAGTAAGGATTTGAGCCATTTCAGTATAAGCCTAGTAGCACCTGTTGTGGTCTTAGCTGAAGGGGCCAAGAGCTACATCCTACACCTACCTGTCTCCTCGTGCAGCAACGGCATAATTAAATCTTCTTTGAATCTGGATATCTGTGAAATCATCACCATAAAATACTGGAGACAGAAAAAAACCTCACCAATCATCCAGTTTAGCACAGAGATGCTGATAGACCCATTTCATTTATAGAGTTCAACCTTTGTGGACTTCCCCTGAATAACTAATGAGATGTTGCAATGTTGCAGGATAATTGACCATACTGTGTGAAGATGTGTCTCTGTCCTTCCTTGCTTGTCTAAGGCAACTTCTGATTGGTTTAATAAAGAGCTGAATGGCCAATAGATAGGCAGAAGTAGATAGGCAGGACTTCCATGCAGCCATAGGAACTCTGGAAATAATCTGAGTCAATCACAGGGGTCAATTCTTTAAATCAGGCAAATGGCAACTGCAACCCATCAAGGCACTCTATTCCTCGAGTTCACTTTCTGTAATTAACTTGCTCTTCTCTGGCTATCCAAATAACTCACTCCTCTGTCAAAGCAAAGCATCCAGTCATTAATTTTAAAATTCTATTTGTGTGTGTGTGTGTGTGTGTGTGTGTGTGTTGTGTGTGCTCTAGTGAACCAGTCCCAAACTGGGAACCTTGATAGAGCACCACTACCACCCAATGAAATGATACAAATAAGGGAACTTTGGTCTTTAAGATCACACAGGGCTTCTCTAGCCTCTGTGTTGATACCTATCAAGGTGAGGACTTGAGACTGTGTGTGGCCCTAGCTGGGCTCACACAGGCCCGCTGGTCAGCACTAGACAGGCCAATGCTCCCAAGGACTTCATAGACCTCCATCTGTGTCATCCTCCCAGCCTGCTAGCTAAAGGACTTCATGGTAGACACAGGTCAAGTCTGAAAGCTTCTGAAGCATCCTTACCTGAGATGATTTGCCAATGAAACCCTGCAGCAGCATTTTCTGCCCAAACAACTGTCCCCTGGTGATAAATCTGTTTAACTTTTCTATGAGCATGGTATTATAGGGAATGTTTGCATGAATAAACCAACCATACTTGAAAAGTCAAATCTTGTGTGGACATCCTAATTGTTGGGAGCCTTACAGCCCATAGACTGTGCTCTCCACACAGGTGGCTGTGAGCCACCCAAAGTGGGTGATAGGATTGAACTCCCATCCTCCAAAAGAGCAGTGAATACTTTTGATGGCTGAGCCATCTTTTCAGCTTGGTTGAGCCATTTTTGATCCTAGCTGCTACTGAATTCTAGAACTGCAGATGAGAACTGAATTAGATCTGTAATATTCTCTAGCAAGACCATTCTCTTTGCTGGGAAAGAAAAGGCCATGAAAGGAAAAGCCCCCTTCCAGCTTTTGGAAACATGCCCTGCAAGAACTATGGAATTCTACTGGTACCTTTATCCCCATGGAGATAGGTGCTGGAAGGGAGGAGAGAGACAACTGTGAAAGAATGTCAGAAAAGAGGGTGTGCTGACTGTTTAGAATAGAACAGAATGACTTTTTAAAAAACATTAAAAGATCTAAAGAAATCTTGGAATGGAATCTCTGGCTCACAATGCACTGGGAGTGGGGGTCAACATTGCTCTGCACTGCTTCTATAATACTTAGTATTTTCACCAAGAAGAAAAGTGTCAGTCGGCTTAGACCCCATTCCCATTTCAGCCAGGCCGTGCTCAGGAGTCTCATTCTCAAAACCAATTCTAAGTAGTATATCTTTAGGCCAAACCCCCAAAAGGGAGAGGCTGCAATAAAGGGGGGTCCAAAGGATGAAGTCATGAAGCAAATGGAAAGAAAGGAAACTTCTTGGGGCCGAAGATGAAAGGCCTTTTTCACTGTGGAAATCTGTTAGAATATGTCATCCTCCTCTTCCCAGAATAGAGCAGCCTGCTCCCTACATTATTTAACACAAGGGAGAACAAAGAACTGGAGAATATACATTGATCCTACTTCAGCCCCTGGGAGGATAGGAAAGATGACCTAATGGTGATTTCCTATCTCTAATTTACATGGCCATTTGAATCTGAAAACAACAGCAAACAATGAGCCAGAGTCTCCAATGGCAAGACGACAAGTGGGCTGCCCCTTGGCATCTCTCTGGGGCAGGAGAACTCCTGATGCAATTCCATGGCCCTCCCCACTAGTGCCTCGTACAGGAGGTGAGGAGGCTCAACCCTCACACTTCCAGTGGCTCAGAAGGGACTCACACTATGCCACACCAAGTCACAGACCTCCTCCTAATAGATTTGGTCATAGTCCTAAGAAACAGGCCTTCTCACGAGAGATGAGAAGTTAAAATCTAACAAAAATCACCGGAAATTTTCTCAGTCGAGTAGTTCAGAAGGCATAAGTTCATCTCTGTGATGGGGCCTAAAAGGTCCAGATAATGCCTGAAATCCCCCGAGGTCAAACCAGGCCTTCCTATACTATTGCTATACTATTGCAGGACAGGAAGGACTGTGTACCCCCAAAAGAGGAATTAAGCCCAGAGACATTCCGGGCCCAGGTGCAAAGGAAGAGTTATAAGGAGTGTTAGGTTTTTGCTTAAATCAGAAAAGAAGAAGAGGCGCGAGATGAGACATGAGAGTATTAACCAGTTTATTATAGAGAGGGAAGAGAGAGCAAAGCAGGGAAGTTGGAACGTTTAAAGGGGAGACTGCGCATGCGCACAGAGGTTCCATGCATGCAGAGTCCTCTTGCAGGCCTTAATGCATGATGGGTGACATAGCGCGTCCCTGTGCGTGCCTGCCCATCGTCAGGGGGCGGGGCCAGCCCAGCCCATGTACTTCCTAACAAGGAGAGCAGTGTTCAACTGGACTGAGCCAACACAGTGACTGTGGGGGCAACGGTTGAGTGAGGTGTGAGAAGGAGAGTTGGAAATACAAGCATAATCAATCAATGTGTGACTGCTCTTGTAGACTTCCCTGACCCTAATGATGGCTGCAATTCACTTTTTCTCCTGATGACAGAGTATAATGTGAGTGCTCATTTGAAGTCGTAGTGGCTGTGCTGAGAGATGAGCTGGGAAGAGTGCAAACATGCTGTTGGGCCATCAGGGGCAGTGAGCTTTCCACCTCTGCCCTTGGTGCTTGGCATTGTGACCTGTTCATATTATTTAAAAGGTAAATAGGAAGCAAGAGGCTTGTGGACACACGCTGATGGGGAGGTGGTGGTGGTTGAGTGTGCCAAAGCCTTTGAGCAGGTAGAAACCACCCCCTACTCCCCCCCACCCCCCCACCCTGCCCGTGTATTGCACTTCAGACAGGGAGGGGTCAGAGACACCTCAGTCACTAAGCAGAGAGTGATTTGCTCCAACTCAAAGCCACACACAATGGAACTGGGCCTTTGCTACTGTGGAGCCTGTGCTTGTCAAGTCAATAATGAACAGTGGTTCTTGGAGGCTCAGTCCTGAAGTGCTTCCAGGGCAGCCAAATGAAGCCTCACTAAACCCCCATCATGCCTCAGGGCTTTCTCCAATTAGCAGAACACCCTTGAATATTCCCTACAGCCTCTGCAGCTCCAGGCTGGGCAAAGCTCCTGGGGAGGTTCCTCCCGGCAGTTGTGGCCCCCTCCCCCCACTCCCCACCCCCAACACACACACACACTCCCAGGCTGCTCCTTTTGAAGAAAAGGGATCCTGGTTTGTTTAGGAAGCCTCCATTCTCTGGATGCTGGGGCGAGTTTGGTGTTTACAAGGGTGAGGTGTGGATGAGGGCTCTCCTCCTCCCCTTGCCTAAGGGGATTAAGGCACTCCATTGTCCCTGGCCTACTGGCCCCAACATTTGCATATATCAAGTCCCCAGAGCAGTGAATAGAGCCAGCTGCACCTGCCTCCCTATGCTCTGGGGGGCTGACCCCAGTCAGAGCTTCCAGGTAATTCCATTTGTGTCATCATAGACTCTGGGGCTGGGCTTAAGAGGTGAGGGAGAGGCTGGGTTAAACACGTGTGTGTGTGTGTGTGTGTGTGTGTGTGTGTGTGTGTGTGTGTGAGAGAGAGAGAGAGAGAGAGAGAGAGAGAGAGAGAGAGAGAGAGAGAGCTAAAAATAATCAGAGCTGGGTCCAGGATCCTTGATATTCGAAGTAGGGCCATTGTTCGGAGAGACTTCCAACCTCCTAAGCCTCCACTGAACTTGAAAGTCTACAAGTTTCCTTTCTTTCCCAAGACCCTCTGGTCTCTTCGTTACCTCTCTGTTCAAGCCATGGTTGGGAATTGTTTTAGTAGGCATCCCCCAGGCTTCAGACAAAGCAGCAATATCATATTACAGATATAAATATGGTAGAACAAATGACTGAATTATTCAGAGGAGTGTGGAGGGAGCCCGTGTCCTAATGGAGGGGACCTCTCCTTTGGCTGGAGAGCTCTACTGTGTAAGTGACTTTATAAGGTATACAAATTATTCTATTGCTAGGAACAATGAACATTCCCATTGGGCAGAGAAACCAAGGCTTCCCAATGAGGCATGAAAGGACATAGCTGATCACTGGCACGGCCAGGACAATTGGGGCTTTGTGCTCTAAGTTCTCCCACTGTGTGGCTGTGGTACAAGTGCACAGACAGCACAGGAAGGAATTTTAGGCAATGAGCTCATGAGGCTCTCCACTTAAGCAGGACTCAGCTGAAGGGTTTAATATGCCTATGATGTGTAATAGTGATCTCAGAATGTTTTACTGGCAAATCAAGGAAAAGAATTTATTGAACACCTGAGATGTACAGAGCCCAGGGCTCCACTTGTAGTGGTCTTGCTGATAAACAGCACCCTAAGGAGCGTTAGTAAATGAATGGTTTTATTGACTGATGTATGCCCATATTAACTGGAACAGGGTTGGCCTAAACCCCACCAACAATTCTCTTGCTCATCTAGTCTGCTGCCTCTCCCCTATTCCCCCTCCCCCCATAAGGCTATCGAATATGCCACTCTTCTTAATTTTTATTCTTCCAAATAAGGAAGGGTCATAGTAACGATACCTGGTGGTTCTTATCTGGCCACATTTTAATATCACTGGGCACATGCCCAGTGTGTCACAGTTAACTGCACTATGAGAGAAAGAAAAAGACAAGTATAACTCCTTCCCAGTGAGTTTGCCCTTTTAAAATGGACAGTTTCGTGAGTGTTGATGGATGCAGTTTGGTAACCACAATCACAACCAAAGTGCAGAACAGTCAAAAATGAACACAAATGGTCTAAGTTAGGTTTCTCTGCTGCTGTGATAAACCACTGGCCAAAGGAAACTCGGAGAGGAAGGGGTTCATTTGGCTTACATGGACATGCCACATTCCATCCTTGAGGGAAGGGAGGGCAGAAACTCAAGTAGGAACACAGAGATAGGAACTGAAGCAGAGATCATCAAGTAATGTGTTCACTGGCTTGCTCTCATGACTTGCTCACCCTGCTTTCCTTATGCAACGCAGGAGCACTTCCCCAGGGGTGGCACTGCCCTCAGTGGTCTGGGCCCTCACACATCAGTTATTAATCAGGAAAATGTTCCACAGACTTGCTCACAGGCCAGTCTGATAGAGGCAATTCCTCAGCTGAGATTCCTTCCTCTCAGGTAACTTCAATTTGTGTCAAGGTGACAAAAAACTAATCAGTACAACTGACCTCTTGTCAATTGTACACACAAATATCACTATTAAACCTTAATCTTTCCTATCTTGTTTATCCCCAGGGTTTCATGTTAATATCACAGTGTAAAACAGCATAAAACTTTAAATATTTCAACACCTAAACAACTAAGATCTCTTTGAAAATCTAGTCTTTTGCCAGGCAGTGGTGTTGCATGCCTTTAATCCCAGCAGAGAAGGCAGAGACAGGGTGAGTTCGAGGCCACCCTGGTCTACAGAGCACGTCCTAGGACAGCCAAGCTTACACAGAGAAAACCTTTCTCAAAATAAAAGGAGAGAAAAATCCAGCTAGTCTCTTAACTATGCTGACTTTCTTGGACCACCAGTCCCCAAGTCATGACAGAGACTTAATATTGATTATGAATGCTAGGTCTTAGTTTAGGCTTATCCTATTAGCTCTTATAACTTACTTTAACCTGTTTCTCTTCATCTATATTTTGACCCGGGCCTTTTTACCTTTTTACCTTTCTTTTATTCTATATGGCTTCCTCCTTGGTTGTTTCCAGTGTTCTAACAGAAAGAGGGTTTCATGTGATCACATTTTACTTTTGATAAGCCTGTGCCCACACCATGATGTTCTTATTCAGGGTCTCTGTGGCTACTCTGGCTTTTTTCCTATTTTGTTGTGTCTTATCATGGCAGTGATTTTTCTATAGCTCTTGGTAGCAGGTGGGAATGGGAGAGGGAAGTTACCATGGCTGCATGTGAACAAAGGGACTAAGGGCAGGGACACAGTAATATTCCCCTAGGCCTCTTCCAACTAGACTTTGAATGCTTACAATTGCCCGTGGTTTCCTGGGTCCCTCAGCTTCCTCCCCTGATGTCCGCTGGGAGCACCTCTCCTCCCCCCAAAGCAGTCTTCCTTGCTGTCCCCAAAGTGAGGAGTGAACCTCCTTCAACAGACAATATGGGAGGTTTATTTGTTGTTATTTCTCTCTTCAAACCCTACTGCTTCACAGAGATGCATGGAAATGTTTAAAGAAAAAAAATTGTGATAGGGGAGATACCATTTAACATAGAGATGACAGGAGAGAGGCTCAGCTGTCATGAGACCAAATGCAAAGCCTGTGTCCTCTCCTTTGATGCTTCCTCACGGGAAGGAATCCTCAGTGTAGAAAGACTATCCAGTCATTACAATGCTAAAATATCAGCGTCTGCTTAAGACATGGGCTCTGGGCCCTGCCTGAATTACATAGCATCCACCAGTTCCTGACTTGGGAGTAGAAAAGGATTCACACCTCACAAGTTTCAAGGAGATGCAAAAGCTGCTGACCTGAGGACCACACTCTGAGAAGCTCCGTTTTTGAGAAAGTATAGGGTGAAACACTAGTTGTGACTCAGGAGATGAACCTAGTTGTGACCCATAAGAGAAGCAGATAATCTGCAGAGGGTCTTCCTGTCCAGATTCTTCCAGGCATACTACAGCATGCCTCCCTCTTTGGGCCCATTATCAAGGGCTCAGAGTATTTTCAGACGAATTCATTTAAATTTGAATTAAGAAATAAGCATGTGCTTCCTATTGCTTTGCAACTTGTAGAGAAGTGAGACCAGGCTTCAAAAACCAGAAAGGTAACCATGGCTGAGTAAAGCCCCTGGAGTTCCTAGGAAAGTTGCTTGAGACAGAGGCAGCGCTAATCAACAGAGCCTTCTCCTTCTGCGTGCTTTGTGGTTGGATTTGGTTAGGAAGGATAGAAAAACAAATAAGGCTGACCCCAGCTTCTCAGAGGCATGCAATCCTGCTGGAAGTCTGACATAAGAGCCAAGAGAGAAACATACCACCCAGGTATTCAGACATCTCACACCAGGGCTCAGGGAGGAAAGAACAGTGTCAGCCAGGATGACGAAGGAAAAAGAAGCAGGGACTCATTAGTGACTTCTTGGCTTATGAGTTTGCTTGTCCCACTCCTTCTAATTTAATCCTCCAAATGTCCCTTGTGCACTCAGTTACCCAGGAATCTTACCAATGTCAAAGCTTTGACTACGACTGCCCTTTGAGGTGAAAGGGTAATGGAAAGGAAGTTATAAGCCGCCTAACTGGCTGAACTTGAACTCAACCTTTTATTGTTTTTGGAAAGCCTTGGGGTCATGCAAAAACTAAGCCATACAATTCCTTAGACTTGTCTCAAAGTTTTACATTATGCATCGTGATCTCCATGACCCAAGATATAAAAAACAAAGCAAAAGGCCTTTCCCTAGCTGCTCTAGCCTTCAGATCAGCCCCAGAAACAAACACCCTTTGTCTCTGTGAACTCACCTATTCTCCTGCAAGTTCATGGTATGTTCTAAAGCTCCAGCCAGCCATGCTCCAGTCCCCACCTTTACAGGATACACTTGTCCCATGGTCACCATTGGGAAGTCAGAAGACAAGCCCTTCAAAGCATGTTGAGACTCCAGGAAACTTGCAAACAGGGGAGGGAGCACAGGATTAGGGGTATTGCTCTGCAGCCTCAGATACTGGATTAGCCTTGGACAGCGACATGGCTCTAAATTAGCTTATTCCTAAAGACACCCTGACAGCAGACTCCTTAAACTTGAATCAGGAGCTGGGAATATCACCTTGAAGGAAGGGACTTCATGGCTTGGTCATTCTCCACCTGTGGGTTGTGACCCCCCACAAGTCGCATATCAGATATTTACATTAAGACTCATAGCAGCAGTAAAATTATAGTTATGAAGTAGCAATGAAATAATTTCATGGTTGGAGGTCACCACAACATGAGGAACTGTACCAAAGGGTCACAGCATTAGGAAGATTGAGAACCACTGGTTACCACAGACTGCTGCTACCCAGGAAGAATGAAGTGTTCTCAGGCCATAGGTCACCTTTGAATGTTCGGAAACCTCTATTGTTTGCCCCCTCAGATCTCCAAAGTAAAACATAACTATGACTGCCAAACCCTAAGATACCCACAGGAGTGGCGACATTACACTAGCCTACCTTCAACAGCATGCACAAGCTTCATCCCCAAGGTGTGCTCATGTGGGTAGGATGTTACTTGCCTCAGAGTTTCCCTCCTGCTATGGCCCTGTCATACTCTCCATGCCCTTTCACCTCCAAAGTATTTTAATCTCCTCTTGGGACAAGCTAAGGGGACCCTCCCGGCTCTGCTCATGGCAGCCATACCTGGGGGTCTCCCTGGCTGCCTTGAAACACTGGGTTCTCTGGAAGCGTTCCACTCCTAGTCTGTGAAGATGTGCCTACCCTGGCCAGCAATACACCTGGACCCACCCCAACTGGAAATGTCATTTCTTAAGTTGCCTTTAATTTCTTCCCTCTCTAGCCCAGACTTCATAAATTCCTGTCACCCAGTGAGAGGAATGAGGTGTCTTACAAAGCCCTTTCAGCAGCAACTCAGGATTTGTTTAAATCAAACCATTAAAATAAGGCTGGGGTGGGAGGGGTGGATCTCAAATATTGAGCTAAACCATTTCCGGCCTAGTCAAGAAGCTGTTCAGGTATATAATATGCCAAATTTGGTTTAGACTCTCGGGCATTTTTCATTCAGTCAGAAGCTTTTAGACTTCATGTTTTGCTTTTTGGTTTTTTTTTCCCCCTCCCTTCTGTGGTGGAGTTGGAGGTAGTAGGAATTAGGGGAAGAAGGAAAAAGCACAGGGAAAGTAATAGATTGTAGAATGTGTGTGAAGACAAGTGACTTCCCTGAATCAAAGCACAAGGCAGTGGCTGGGAGTTGACTTAAACGGGCCACCTGCAGAAAACAGGGGGCAGAGGAAAAACACCCTGGCTGGCACACACAGAAACCACAAGTGTCTAAAAGCTTCCATCAGCTCATGTCAAGCCTGTAGTGCTGATGGTTTCAGGTTGGAGTGTCTTGGCAGACATGGCATGGCCTGGCGCCAAGTACATGCGCCCAGGCTGGGTGCTCCCTGCAATGCCTGGAAGACACCTTCATGCCTATGCCTGGGGATCTGCTGGGTGTTAAGGAAGAGTATTTATGTCAAAGCAAAGGAAAATGGTTGCACTCCTAAAGCTAAGCTGCCTGCACACGAGAGTGTGCATACACACACACACACACACACACACACACACACACACAGCTGTTTTGTTTTCTAGGTGCCAAGAGTGATTGCCACAAGATGAAAATATCTAGAAACTGAATGAGAAATGAGGTCATTTCACTGACCTCCACCCACTAGTGGGAAGGCTCCATCTCCAAAGCTTGTGTCTAGGTTTTGGTATGGATCTTGCCTGTATTTCACAGAAGAGTCGAGGAAGTCCATTTCCCAAAGAATTCTAATTATTAATAATGATGCCTTACACCTACCCAGCACTTTCCACTGCACTTTGATGAAAACCCAACAGGGTCTTCTCGGTTGTCAAATTCTCCAGGATGGTTCTACCATCATCTTGAATCACAGCCCTCAGCTTTCCTGGCATCCATTATAGAGCTGCACTCACAGCAAGAGCCACATCCTTGTCTTTTCTTTGTCTTGGGGGAAAAGGGCTTAATGTTTTACCTCTTGGGTGGTTTCTCTGATGTTTAAAGGGAACTCCTAAATCCTCATTATAGTACCTAAAGAGCCTTGAGTGGATCTTGATGCCCAGCCCTTTGCTGCCCGAGGGACTTGCTATTTGCCCTACCCTCCCTCTCCAAACACAAGCTAATTGCCGACTTTATTCTTCATTTCCATCCAGAATGCTGCTTTAAAGAGGCCTACCCAACCTTCCTTCCTATCTGAGCTGGTCCCTGACCCCCATTGCAGGCTTCCAGGTACCTAGCTCCTTACACTTACAGGATGTAACATTTTACTGTCTTTATTTGGTTTAATTCTTTTTTTTTTCTTTTCATTTGGAGCCTGGGACCAGGAGTCTTTTGTTTATCGATGTCTGCATTGCCCAACAGCAGCCAGCAGACAGACAGACAGTGTTTAATAATTATTTATAAAAGAGATAAAAAAATTTTGGAAGTAGGAGTTAGTTCCTATTATCAGCCAGATGGAGTACATTGGTTTTTGTGCATATAAAATGGTATTATTGTGGTTCTTTGAGCATACTGAGTCCTGTGGGGTTTTCTGGGGTGCCGGTGCCTGTTTTAACAGATGGAAAAGAAAGGAAGGGGGCTGGGAGAGGGGAAGGGCAAAAGAAGGGCTAGGAAAAGAAATGGGGGAAAGCAAGTAGGGAAAGCAAAGGCAGCTGGGAGGGATTCTTGTGTGCAGCTTTTTGCCTATTTCTGTAGTGTAAATACACCCAGCACTTGGTGTCTAGCCCACAGTATGATGCTCCATCAGGAAAGGCATGCCCACCAGCAAGGCAGCACTGAGTATCACTGTTGCTGGAAAACCTGATCATCAGGTCATTCCATGTGGAGAGTATACTTTAAAGAATTAAATTCCTGTCTATCAAACATTTGCTTTGCTTCCAACATGCTGCAGGCTCCACTGTGGGTTAGAATAGAGCCCCCTCCCCCTCCCCACCTCCACCCCCGGACTTCACGGTGAGAGTCTGTGAGTGGGGAGCTATCCATCCCTACAGTACTGTGGAAGACCACAAGCCCCAGGTTAACAATATTTGGCCACAGTGTGTTCATCGGAGTCCACACAAATGTAATTGTGTGTCTGTGCTTGTGTGGGCATGCACATGGAAGTTTTCAATGTATGACATGTATGTATGAAGGCAGCCTGGCCTCCTTCTCTACTTCCTCTTTATGAAAAGGCAGGGAAAGAGAGGCCAGAAGGCTCTAGGCTCCAGCAGCTGCTCCCCAATGGTCTTCCTGCCTGGTCCCGAGCACATTTAGTCATTGTCCAACGCTCTCACATGGGCATATATGGTTCAACACTGGCTCCCAGGATGATGTAAGACAGGCTGCAGAGGTCAGTAGAGGGCATTGAGTTCCTTGGCCTGGAGTTACAGATGGTAGTGAGCTGCTATATTAGTGCTGGAAATTGAACCAGAGACCTCTGCAAGAGTAACATGTGCTCTTAACTGCTCAGCCAACTACCCAGCCCCCAACTTAGTCTTAAACAAAAGTTTGTGTCTTTATTCGAGAATTTAGTGTGTGCTGCTAAAAGCAAAATCACCTGCCAGTTTTCTCTCCTTACAGTGTGTCTGTGTAAAAGCCTATTTGATCGCAGAAGCTCGGTGTGGATTTCCTCCACTGCCCACACATCATATGCTCCCAGGCTCCCCGCCCTCTCCTGCAGCATATTACCAGCTGATACCAAGTTTAAGGCATCCTAGTTTCCAAAGCCCTGGCAGTGATTTGCTCTCATTTGAGGACACACAACGTCTTGGTACATGCTTCTTATGATCCAAAACACATCTGATTATCAGAACCTGGACCCTTTTACTCTCCAGAGGCTGAAAAGTAGCAAAATTCTAATTCTCTCATTTATCATCCTCAACACTTATTAACTTGCATGATTTTGTTTGTGACTTGGATCTCCTTTCCAACTGCTAAAGTCTGCTGTTTCCTAGATTAGTTTATCTCCCTTAGCTTGTTTGTCTTTTCAGTCTCTGTGTTCTTACAGTATTGTGCTTAGTGTTTATTTTCCTTTATGTGATTCTGGTCTAATCTTTTCTTTTTCTCTTTTATTCTCCATCTCTTAATGAGTTCTGCCATTTATGGTTTCTGAGCGCATGGTTTGTGTTGGGAGTTCCCCCTCCCATTCTGTCTCATTTTCCCCCATTCTATCTAGTTTGCAATGAAATGGGTTATCGTTTCCATCGGGTTTTGTGTATTGTTTAGGGAGCCCTCACTTTGGGAACTTGCCCCGCCTCCCCTCTTTGCAATGTTTCAATATTTTACTTTCTGTGGAATTTGATCATGACACTCTGTTTCTTACATGATGCAAAACATTTTTCTCTGACTTTTCAGAAGAATATGAATTTAGACAGCTTTTCCTCCTATTCAATTCTTCCTGTTTAGTTGTGGGTTCTTTGTCTATTTGCTTGTTTTGTTTTGTGGTAGTGTTGGGGATTGAACTTGGGGCAGGCAGGACTGAGGGTGGGGGCATCCTTAGCTTTTTATCACAAGATATTCTCTGCTGTTTAACTGTTATTCTCTTGGGTTGGGGTCTGCCCCCCCAGAAGCAGATCTGGAACCTAGGTTTGGAGGCATGATGTGTTTCCATACATAAAGGACATATTGGAAAAGCAGGGAACATGATATAGGATCAAGAGAAAACCAACAAAGACTTGGTTACAGACTCACTCCCATGATGGGTTACTAAGTCTCACTTCCAATGGGAGCCAGGAAGGAGTGCAATGCAGAGACCTCATCCATCTCCCTCCTGAGGAGCCAGCAAGCAAGAGACATTCATGAGCTCTGCCCCTCAGTTGTTGTTAGAGGAAAACTCTAAGGTTTCTGTTTAATGGCCTGGCATTTCTGTACTTCTGTTCAATAGAATGCACAAGAAACTGCTATTGTCCTAGGAAAAAAACTCCTCAATCACACTGATTTAGATAGGGCCGGTGATGGAGACCACATGGATATGATGAGAATAGGGGACAGACATAGTGTGGTACATTGAGGGCATAGGCTATGGTTGTGTATACACACCACTTTCATTTCAAAACACCAAAAGATAAAGTCACAGGGTGTATTCTGAAATCACTTGTGTACCTAAAAACACCATACACATTTATTGGGTGACACCTGAGTACCCAGTCTGTGCTGATCAGGCTCATTACTATTGTCTCACTGATTCTTTATTAGAACTCTTGTCTATTTCAGATAAAGATGCTTCATGAAATCTTTCTTCAGAAAAGTCACCAGTGTAAATATGGACAAAGTACTGAATAGGAGTAGACCACAGTGCAGTCTAAGGTCTCTTAATATGACAGGAGTGACACAAACAGGATGGTAAGAGTTACAGGAGAACAGAGCAGGTGATTTTACATGGGAAGGTGTTCCAGTTGGAGGTGAAATGTGTTCATTAGATGTCTTGTAGTATCTGTCACTCAAGTTGGTGACCGGGAGTGTGTGGCCTCTCACCATCTGATGAACATCTCTCACTAGCTTAGACTGGCCTTGGGGTTGTGACCCTGCTGTCTCAGCATCCTCAGTACTTGCATTCCCAGCCTACATCACCATTCCAAACTCTATATATCACAGTAGCTGCAATGTGTTCCCACCAGATATGAAGACACTGCTGTTACTTTTGGGTCTGAAATGTCCTCAGTGGGCTTACAAGATTCAACGTGGGTTCCTAAATGATGGTGCCCTTCTGAGAAGTCATGGAACATGTGGGTCATGGGAACCTGCATGTTAAATGCAGGTCACCAGAGGCAAGCCTTTGGAAGTTGTGCTGGTCCCCAGCAGAGTTCTCTGCTTTCTGCTCAACTAAAATGTGCTGTAGTGTAAGCTCCCACCAGTGCAGACCAAGCTTCTTCCACTGCCCTGCTTGCCCCAACTCCCACCCCCACGATGGACTGTTCTGTCTAGCACTATGAGCCATAGCAAGGGTCCTCATCTGTCTTAGTCATTGTTCCATTGCTGTGAAGAGACACAATGACCACAGTAACTCTTATAAAGAAAAACATTTCATTGGGGCTGGCTTACAGTTCAGAGGTTCAGTCCATTATCATCATGGTGGGACATGGTGGCATGCAGGCAGATGTGGTGCAGGAGAGACAGATGAGAGTTCTACATCCAGATGGGCAAGCAGTAGGGACAGAGAGTAATATGGGGCCTGGATTGAGCTCCTGAAACCTTAAAGCCCACTTCCTCCAAAAAGGCCACACCGATATTCTAACAAGGCCACACCTCCAATAATGCCACTCCCTGTGAGTTTATGAAGGCCATTTTCATTCAAGCCACCACAGTGTCTGTTAGTTGTATGTGTGATGGATTTTGAAATAGTGATGAGACAGTAACTAATATGCAGGGGGTGGGGGGGAGGGGACACGTCTTGGGCCAGTTTAAGTTCATGCTACTCCCTTGTATAACTATGAGTACTATGAGTAGTGAAGTTATGAAAATTGGCATAATTTTAAGATGATAAATGAAAGGATATGGCCATACCTCTTCAGCTGGAGAGGGAGACAGGGGACAAAGGAAGTTAAGGCAAACTACTGGCAGATGTCCAGATGTCCTTTTATTGTGTGTTACTCCATCAGTGCTGGATGGAGATGAAACTGCCTGCTGATTCCCACAGCATCCTCTCAGCATTCAGCATCCTGACTCTCACCCTCAGTCTGTGTAACCCATGCAGCGCAACTGAAGGGATGGCACCAAAGATTCGATGCCTTTCGATGCCCTATGGAGACTTGATGGCAAAGAGTTCCAAGGCCCCACCTCTCTCTCTGTGCCCATTCTTGTAGGATTATTTTCCAAGATTGGAGAGAAGCTGCAGCGAACCTAGCCCACATGTCTAGATGACAAATGAAGGCATTTAGTCAGTCACTCATGTGCTAGGTGTGCATGGCAAGCCCCAGGACTCTTGGAAGCCTCTGGGCAATCAACCATTGTTCGCTCTCCCATGGAGACATGTCAGAAAGTGTTAAGTCCCAGCCAAGGACACAAAGAGACTGCAGACACATCCCCACTAAGCCTCCATGGAGCCAAACCTCTGGATTCTCCTGCCCACATGAAATTCATCTTGTGTGTTAAATGTGGGAAAGAATGCCCATGTGATCTAGTTTTGTAAGGAGACTACAGTCCAGAGAAGGGGCTGTGTGTCCCTTTATATGGTGCTTTGTAACCTTTCTCTGCTTCCATAAGCACTTTCCGTTTGATTCCGCATAACAATGCCCATTGGCAAATCAAACGGCTGATCACATCCTTACCCACAGACGAAAATGGGTGATGGCTTTTAGTTTGGAAATGACAAAGTCATCACAGCAAACCACGTTTCTTTGTCTGCAGTTTTTCTCCAAACATTTATCAAGTGTCAGCTTCACACTAAATATCACACTAGGAGTATTTGTACTCATATGTCTTTTTACATTTTTTTAATTTATTATTTCATGTGTATGGATATTTCGTCTGCATATATGTGCGTGTACCATGGGCCCATATGCCCCTGAAATCCATAAAAGGGCATTTGATCCCCTGCGACTGGAGTTACAAGTGGTTGTGAGTTACCAAATGGGTTCTGGAGAACGAACCCAAGTTCTCTAGAAAAGCAACCAGTGCTTGCAACCACTGAGCCTTTGCTCCAGTCCCAAGCTCACATGTCCTAATGCCTGTTATCCACCAGCTTTGGTTAGAGCAGAGCGACTATAAAGAAGTTCAAATATTCAAATATCTGTGGTTCAAAATGCAAAGATTTCTACTTGACTCCTGATGCCTGTCCTGACTCTGCCGTATATCTCTTTTTCCTTGATATATGGAATTTCTGTTTTTATTTCTAACCAACCACTTGATCACTGTACCCAGAGTATGTCATTACATACTTATGAAAAATAATTTGAAAGAAAGAAGGAATATGATTTACTTTAAGTTATACACTTGAAACATGATAACGCCCGATAAAGAACACTAGGTACCATCCTTATGTATGGCCTTGGTTAAGTCTAAGTGTCTGCTAAGCTGTGAGTCCCCCAGCTGTGAGCAGAAATCATGCTTGCACCCATAGTAAAGCATGGCTGTGGGTTAGAGATGAGAGAATTAGCCAGCACTTGACAAGTGACATATTAGAACTGAATCTAGAAGAATCTAACCCTAAGTCATTATGATATCAGCTGTGGAATTAAGGAAAAGCAGAGCTCAGATTAAGGTCTAGGACTCTTTTCCACTCTTGTTTTATTCAAATTTCAAAATATTTAGTTCTTCTCCTGGGAAGGTAGTACCAAGAAGCACATTCACGCCTCCTTAGGAAGTCATCCCCAAGGTTGTTATGTGATTCATGGATTTTTTTTCTCTCTTTAAAATTTACTTTTTTCCAATTAAAAAAAAAGATTCCCTTTAGTTGTAATAAATATAATCACTATTTATTATTTTACAAATATTTTTATTAGTTCTCTGAGGATTTCATACGAGTTTTTGATCATATTCAACCTCTCCCAGAAGTTATTCAACACTGTTGGGAGTGCAAACAGGTACAACTGTTATAGAGATCGGTGTGGAGGTTCCCCCAAAAGCTTAAAATCGATATACTATGTGGTCCAGCTATACCACTCTTGGGCATATACCCATAGGACTTCATATCCTACTCTAGAGATACCTGTTCATCCATGTTAATTTCTTCCTTAATTACCATAGCCGAGAAATAGACACGCCCTGGATGGCCAACAGCTGATGAATGGATAATGAAAATGTGGTAATGTTTACATAACGGATATTATTCAGCTATTAAGAAAAACAAAAAGTAAGTTGATGGAGCTGGAAACAATCATTTTGAGTGAGGTAACCCAGGCCAGAAAGACAAACATCACATTTTTGCTTGTGGATATTACCTTTGAATCTTCGGATGTGTGTGTTTCATTTGGAATACGCATAGAGATCAGAAAATTACGGGGATATGTGTGTGGAGTTTTAATGAAGGGGAGATAGAATGCACTGGTATTAAGGGTTAAAAGGAAATAACTGAACAGGAAGGGTTAAACTGGATTTGGGCACTGGGACAGCAAGACAGTGGAGGGAATATAGGGAGAAATTAATAACATTATATATGTGTGTATGCACACGTGTGTGTGTGTGTGTGTGTGTGTGTGTGTGTGTGTGTGTGTACGTGTACTAGGAATGGACTACTATTTGGAGTTGTTAGCCAGTGAGGTCCTATAGACCCATAAACATTACAAGCTGTTGCTTTTGCCCTTTCTTTTGGTTTCCCTCCAGAACTTGATGGTAAGACCCTATTGCTAAAGCCATCACGTACTTGAGTCATAGAACATTGAAAAACCAAGCTGAAACTAACCTAGAAGCCTCATTCCTATCCACTAGCTTTCACAGCATTGGAAGGGGCTACACAGGCTACCAGAGGAGAAAATACTCATCAATATCTCATCTTGCTGTGAGCAAGATGTGCTCACTGCTACAATAGTGGCGCAAACATCATGGGAGTAATTTACCACTCTGTGGCCGGATTTAAGTCCTGCTCCATCCACAAGATGAAACCCATACCTGGAACCACTGTTGGGCCAAGAACATAAGGCTAGACAGGTTATAGGCCCCAGGGGAGAACTTTCCACTATTAATCTGTTAAATGGGCACAGAATTAAACTGATCCTTAAAGACTCTTTTTTTTAAAAAAAAGAAAATTACGTTTGTTCGCATGCGCAAACACATGCTGCGGCGCATGTGTGGAAGTCAGAGGACAACTTGAAGGAGTTGATTCTCTCCCTCCACCGTGCGAGTCCCAGGAGTGAACACGGGTCATCAGTCTTAGATTCATGTGCATTTATCCACTGAACCACCTCCTGGCCCTTTCTTCCATTTTTCCAAGGGCAGTGTTTCCTGACTATGATGCTCGCTCACTGGTGTCACAGCCATTGTGGCCTTAGGAAACCGACACCCAATGGAGAAGGCAAAGCAAGAACAGAAGCAGAGGACCCCAGAGACAGAGCGGGACCACTTCAGAGACTGCAGGGACGGTTTCCTTAGCTACAACTGTAGGAGCTGGAAGTGGACTTGGTTACATTTCAAACAAGGGGAGAAAGAACAGTTGTTTAGTGTGAGTGTGAGCCCCAGGCTGGGTGTGCGGTTTGCATTCTTTGTTATAGCCTCTGGCATGGGTCCAGCTGGCCTCTAACTTCCTCCTGTCAGACCCTGCAATGGGCCTTTGTACCAGAATGCCTCACACCCAACCCAAGACTCGGAGGCTCTGAAAATGGTCACTGCTCGGCAGGCGATTTTAAATCACTTTTGCTCTTGGCTACCTTAAATCATCTTGCACAGCACTCTGGAACACATTAGACAACTTTATTGCCACATTCCTTGCCAATTTAATTTTTGTAAATCATATCCCCGCACTTTGGATTTCTTCATGCATGCAGAGTTTTTTTCAAGGGAGCCTTTGTATGTGGTGGGCTCTGCGGCCAGTGGGCTCTGTAGCCATTGGCCGAGATTGGTGCCCTCCATCCATACGAGAGGTGAGGATAATTGTTAGCTGTATTCCTCAGCACACTTTAGTGACTTTGGACACTGCCTGGAGTTGCCAGGATCATTGTGGTAACCTGACATGGGTTATTCAGAGGAATGTGAAACATTGTATTCCCAGTGTCATCTGGAGCAAGAAGAAGCAGGCGGGGGAGGGAGGCAGTCAAAATGTATCTGCTCACTGGAATGGAGCATTAAGGTCAGTTAAGGGGTTTTATTATTGACCCCAACTTCAGAGTAAATACTTCAGAAGAATCTCCCTCCTGTTCATATGATTTCAAAATGGCTTTTAATTAAAACATTTAAAAGTAATGTCACAGAAGGCAGAGTATAAAAACACTGAATAAAGATAATTACAAAAGTCAAAGAAATGCCACAAATGCTGATTCTAAAACCTGGTTGTCTCTTGGGAACAAATGCCCTTAAAGTGGTCACTTCTCTGTTTATGTGGGTGTGCATTTATTTGCTATTAAATTACAGTTAGAGTTTTATCCATGACAATGTCAATACTTAGTCAAAGTGACATTACAAATGTTGTATAGATAGACTGCTTTGCTAAATATCTTTATGTTCAGTTCAGGTTTTCTGTATCACCAATAACAGCAACTAGACATTTTAGATGACTTTCCATTTATCTATCATTGTACATGTTGGGTATCTGAATTAATAAAATGCATATTTCCAGGGATTTTTTTTTTGATACACTTAGCCAAACAACTGTAGTGTAGTGGGAGTTCCAATTGTACTTCAAAGGAGACTTCATTTGATACAACTCACTATTGGTCCTTTGAAAATTTTCCTAGTTTATTTCTGCCGATGTCAGGGAGGAAAGGGTGCAAGTGTGTATTTGGCTTTCAGGGCAGGGGCTCATGGCAGGAACCTGGAGGCAGGAACTGAAACAGACCAGGGAGGAGTGTTGCTTACTGGTTTATCCCCACTGCTTGCTCAGCCTGCTTTCTCATAGAACTCGGGCCCACTGGCCCAGAGGTGGCAGTAATCACAACGAGTTGGGCCCTCCCACATCAGTCATTAATGACAAAAATGTCCTACACACATGTCCACAGGCCAGGCTTGTTGAGGCAATTCCTCAACTGAGGTTTGGGTCAAGTTGACAAAAATTAACTTTGACTCACTTTCATTTGAAGAGGCTGAATATTTTCACATTTCTTGGCCTATTAAAATATTTTAATTGCTCCTTTTACTTCCGGGACACTCATATTTTCAAAGCAAATTTTAAAGACCATCTGCAAAAACTGAGTTGACTGGGTAGTAAACTCAGACAGTGATTTCAAAAGTGTGCCGAAGGGGCTCGCTTTGCAGGCATTTGGTGTGTAATGTAAACATATAATGTCCCACTTTTTCTTCTTTGGGGTGACATGTTTATCTTTCTTCTATACTCCCAACCAGGCCTGGCTCTGTCCTGTAGGGGATGTCTTTGGCTGTCACATCTCAAGGAGAAGGAATGCTATACCCACAGTTTGGGTCAACCCTGGGAATGTTGCTAAATACCCGATATGTGGACTATTTTTTCAAATCCAAAAATTATAAGTCTCAAAATGTCAATAGTGTCAAGGTGGAGACTCTCAGCTATGGACTCGTGGGGAGTTCACTCTTATATAAAGTGCTCAAATGATGTGTTGCTTTATTTTTCAACTGGGTCAAGAAAGGCCTATTCATGATCATTCAGAAAAGTCTCTGCTGTCTGACTGTGCTCATTCTTCTTCCCATTCTGGTTAGCGCCTTCTACATGATTCCATTTTATGTTCTTCACTTGTCTTCCACAGTGCCCTCGTTAGTTTCTTGCCTGTGCTGTTTTGGCACAATGAGTTTTTGCAGACTGTGGAATGTTTATCTTTTCACCCATCATTCCTTGTAGTAGCCCCTTATCATTAGTTATTGTGAAACCCAGGCACTTACTCTTCCATTCTTATAGTTCCTGCAACAAGTCTTCTTTGTGTGTGTGTGTGTGTGTGTGTGTGTGTGTGTGTGTGTGTGTATTTATGTGTGTGAATGTGTGTATGTATGTATAACAATAATAATTGGAGAAGGGTCTATCAATGTAAGAAGGGGACATGAAGGCGTTGGAGGGAGGGGATTTGGAGGGGCTGGAGGGGAGGAAGGGGAAGGAGGAAAATGATGAAATTATTTTTTGATTAGATGTATAGAAGTGCAGCCTTCACATTTGCTTAACCACCTATTTTTGTTCTTGCTTTTTGGG
The DNA here is from genome assembly GCF_003668045.3 of Cricetulus griseus. Taxonomy (NCBI): domain Eukaryota; kingdom Metazoa; phylum Chordata; class Mammalia; order Rodentia; family Cricetidae; genus Cricetulus; species Cricetulus griseus. The sequence continues at coordinate 77,523,725 of NC_048600.1, read as the reverse complement.
GTGGTAGGCTACTGTAAACACATCAAAGGCCTAACACATGCCAGGCAAGCACTGCTCCAACGAGCTACACTCCCAGCTCTCAACTGCTTATACTTATGATGTTCATTATTGGAAAGCTATCTTATATTCCATTGTCTTCTTCCCTTTCGTTTTCATGAGCAGATAGATGGACTTTCAGTTCTTGCTGTCTGCTTCAGCTCTGTTAAATAACTCGTACAGATGGCAAACAAGAAAGTGTGATTTCTGTTTATACAAAGCCAGGGCTTCCAGGAGCCTGGTGGTGGCTGGGGTGACAGAAGCTGCAGGACTTTATCACGAAGCCGGTTTTTTTTTTTTTTTTTTTTTTTTTTTTTTTTTTTGTAGTTGTTGGTTTTTTTTGTTGTTGTTGTTCCTTTTTCTTCTATTCATTATGTAACCATGCTGGGAGGTGGCCAAGCTGAAGCAGTGTCCTTCCTTCAGAAGGAGTGTTCCTCTGGGCTCAGACACATCATCTTCCTTGAAATGACATGAGGTCATGGCTTGCAGATGAGTGGAGACCTAATTGGATTTGTGCTGTTTAGAGATGGAGTCATGTATTTGTTTTTGCCTCTTGTTGCTGAGGCTATTTGTCTACAGAACAGCTTCTAGTATGTTGAGACAAAATGTCTTCTCATTCTCATTCAAGTGTAAGGTTTTACAACCAAGTTAAGCTCTGTTTTGCTTTTAGAGGATTGTACTCCAGAGATGGAGAGATGAAGATGGTTAGCCTGAGGTCAGCCTGGGCTGCATAGAGAGATCCTGTCCCCAAACCAAAGAAACCAACTAACCAAACAAAAAAAGCAGAAGGCTCTGATGTACGGATGATATTTTTAAAAAGCAACAGGATAATTTCTTAGAAAATTAAAAGCAAAACTACCATATAACCCAGCAATGCTGCTGCTAGTAAAATGTACCTAAAATGTCGAAGGGAGAAATGTGAGCAGATTTGCAAATGGCTTCACAGCAGCATGCTTTAAACAACCAAAAACATGAAAGCAACACAAGAAACAATCCAGTGCATGAATGGAAGGACGCGTGCGTGGCGTGTGCATGTTCTAGAATCATTTTTATTGCTGAGCAAAATACCCCAACAAAGACCAGCATCGGGGAAGGGAGGGTTCATTTTGGCCTACAATTCAGGTAACAGTCCATCACTGAGGGGAAGTGGGGGCAGCCAGTCAAGCAGGTAGTCATGATACCCCCACAGTCCAGAGCAAAGAAAGGGAAATAAATGCACTTGCCACTTCTGCTCAACCAGCTTTCTTCATACTCACACAGTGCAGGGCCCAGACCATGAAATATGCTGCCCACTCGAGATGGCTTTTCTTACCCTAATTGACAAGGAAGACAAGCCCCCACAGGCTGCCAACAGGCCAGCCTAATCTAAATAACTCAATTGAGACTTTGTCCCTTGTTGATTCTAGATTATGGTAAATTGGCATTCAAAACTAACCAGCACAGTACATTAGATGGAATGTTTTATAAATAGAGGTTTTTAAATTCGGTTTTTGGCTAATGCATAAAATAATGGATTTTATTATGATTTATTTGATATATGTATCATTGTTCATTTCTCAAACTCTCCTTCCCACGAACCTCCCACATTCTTTCTCCTCCCAAGTAGTTCACTAATGCTTTCAAGATCATATATATATATATATATATATATATATATATATATATATATGCACACATGTGTATAAATATATAAATATGCTCCCCCTTCTCTCTAGACTTCTTCCTAGATCTTAAAACCTTTTAAAGTTTCATGTCCTGTGCATATGCATATATATATATACTTAAATCTAGATTCTGCTATGACAGTAAGCATAATTGTCTTTCTGAGTTTGGCTTGTGTCACTTAACATCATGGTCTCCTAGTCTGCCAGGTTTTTGTTGTTACTGTTGTTTCTGAATATGACATAATTTCATTCTTATTTTTGTCTGAATAAAAAAATATACACTATGTTATACTCTATAATCTGTTGGAAGGCATCTTGGCAGGTCCAGAAACTTGGCTATTATAAATAGTACAGAATTAAGCATGAATGTGCAGGTACCTCTAGTTTATGCTGATTGAGTTTGAGTCCTTCTGGAGTCTAGGGTGTATGGCAGTTTTAGTCTTTTAAAGATCCTCATATTGATTTGATAGTGGCTGACCCAGCTTACAGTGTCATCAGCAAAGTCTAATAATTCTTTCTCCATTTGCTTGTCAGCATCTGGTATTTCTCTATTTCTTCTTGGAATATAGCTGTTTTTTTGTTTGTTTTGTTTTCAACAGTCACTCATTCTATACATCAGGCTGTCCTTACACTCACAGAGATCCACCTGCTTCTACCTCCTAAGTGTTGGAACTAAAGGCATGTGCCACCATGCCCAGTTTAATGTGTTTTTAATTTTCATTTCTCTCAGAGATATTTACTGGGCATTTGCTTTACCTCTTTTGAGGGTGACCTGGTGAGTCCCTTTGTCCATTTATGGATTGGATGATTTCTTCTGTGGTGTTTAATTTTTTAAAGTCCTTTCCAAAGTTTGAACATAACTCCATTAGATGTGTAATTGGCAAATACGTTTTCCATCCTGCAAGCTGTCTCTGCACTTGCTTTGTGATTTCATGCAACCTCATTTGTCAGGTTTTGGTGTTATTTCCTGAGCTATTGGAGTCTGTTTCAGAAAATTCTTCTATGCCTATTTCTATGATTGGTTCAGTTCTAGGCTTTCACTTAGGCCTACAACTCATTTCAAGTGGATTTTTGTATAGGGAAAGGGATGGGTTGGTCTAAGCAGTGTGCTGATGAGGCTTCCAATGGACGCTTTTGGTACCTTTGTTGAAAACTATATGGCAGTAGCCGTTTGGGTTCATTCCTGAAACTTCTCTTTGACTTCATTAGGCTAGGAGTCATGTTTAATTTTCTGCCAGCAGTATGCCATCATATAATTTAAGATCAGCTATTACTCTATCCCCGTGTGTGCTTTCTGCTAAGGATTGCTTTGACTGTTCTTTCCTGCTTCCATGCAGCTTTCACAGCTGTTTATTCTAGTTCTGTGAAGAATGCTGTTGGAATTTTGATAGGGATTGCATTGAATCTATAGATCATGTTGGTCAACAGAGTAATTTTTACAACATTAAATTTGTCAACCCCGAGCACAGAAAGTCTTCCTGTTTTTTTAGTGCCTTCTTCAACTTCTTTATTCAGTGTTTTAAAACCCATGTAGTAACTGGCCTGTTCTTTGGGAGACTCTTAATTATGGGTTTAATCTCCTTGGTTGTTTCGGGTCTGTGTAAGGGATTCCAATCCTATTGGTTTAAATTTTTTAAGTCACATGTGTCTTGGAGTTTACCCATTTCTTATAGATTTTCCAATCTTTAATAACAAAATTTTTCAAATATTTTCAATATTCCTTAATGATTTTCTGGATTTCATTGGTACCTCTTTTGGTGTTTGCTTTAACATCTCTAATTTTTTGATTGCTTATGTGTGTATTCATGGGTTTATGACACGGGTGTTTTGTGGGGGTGGGAGCTTCATGTGTGCCCTTAGAGGGCAGGAAAGGGCATCAGATTCCCTGGAGCTGGAGTTACAGGTATTTGATCCAGCCAAAGTAAGGTCTAGGACAGAACTCTGGTCCTCTGGAAGAATAACAAGTGCTCTTAACCACGGAGACAACTTTCTAGTTCCCATTCTAATTGTTTTTGGTTTTGTTTTTGAGGGGGCGGTAAATCTCTCTCCTTTGGTTAGATTGGCTAAGGGATTGTTGATTTTGACTATTTGTTTGAGAGAACTTACTCTTTGTTTTGTATTATTCTGTCAGTCTTTATCCTACTGTTTGTCCTGATCTCATTAATTCTTCCAATCTACCACTTTTGTGTTTGGCTAGGACTTGTTTTTCTAAGCCCTTGAGTAATACTATTAAGTTATTTATTTTGAATATCTCTGATTTTTAATGCAAATCTTTGAAGCTATGAAGTTCTTAGAACTGCTTCTGCTATACCCCTATGTGTCTGATAAGTTGTGCTTTCATTTTCTTTATTCTAGGGTATTTTTCAAATTTCCTGCCTAAATTCTTCAATGACCCAGTAGTCACTGGAGAGTGTTTTGCTTAATCTTCAAGAATTAATATAGTTTGTGTTTAACTCCAGTATGAACTGATAAGACAGAAAATACTATTTAAATTCTTTTTTTTATTCTTTAAGACTTGCATGGAGTTCTGAGAAGAACTTATATTCCACAGTATTAGATAGAATGGTTTATACATATATGTTGCTAAGACCACTGATTTATGGTGTTTACCTCTGAAATTTCTTCTTGATTTTCAGCATGAATGACTTTATATACTGATGAATGTGGGACACTGAAATCATTCATTACTATTCTGTTACATTCATTAGTGCTTGTTTTATGAAGTGGGGAGCCCTAATATTCAGCATACATGTGTTTATGATTAGGATGTGGTCTTCCTTTTACTAACAAGTGTGTCTTTCTTTATCTCTTCTATTGTATTTTTTAGTTGATGCCTCTTTTGTCAGTTATGAAAAGAGCTACACTGGCTTCTTCATACCTTCCATCTCCTCAGTGAATTCACTTTCATTCTTTGATTCTCCGTCTGTAAGTGCCTTTGCCAGGGATGTGTGTTTCTTAATTAGAACAGATAGTTGGACCTTGTTTGTAAATCCAATCAGGTAGACTGTGTATATTAATTGGATAATTAAAACTATTTACATTTAGTATTAGCATTGAAAGATGTTTGCTATTTTTTATAATTTTGTTCTTTCCAAGCTGATTGGATTATCATTTATTCTTTCCTCCTCCCTCCACCATTCAGAATAATTGTTTATTGGTTTATTGTGTTGGACCCAGACTCTTAGTTCCCTTGCTCATGCATTTGCCAATTGTCTTTTTATTCTTCTCAGTGCTAAGTATTCCTTAAGTAACCCCATTTGTGCTGGCCTAGTGGGCATGATTGTTTAGTTTGTCATTGGCTTGAAATGTCTTCATTTTGTGTAGACAAATTTCAAAGGAATTATTTTTCCTGGATACATCAAATTCAGTAGGAAGTTATTTACTTTGACAGATTAAAATCTAACATCCTAGCCAGGCATGGTGGCACACATATTTAATTCCAGCATTCAGGAGGCAAAGTGTCTTCATCAGAGTTTCTATTGCTGTGAAGACACACCATGACCATGGTTAACTCTTATAAAGGAAAACATTTAATTGAGGTGATAGCTTACAGTTTCACAGATTTAGTCCATTATCAACATGGCGGTGAGCATGGCAGCATGCAGGCAGACATGATGCCGGCTACATCTTAATCAGAAGGCAACAAGAAATGGACTGTGACACTAGGTGTTATCTTGAGCATAGGAAACCTCAAAGCTCTCTGAAACATGACACACCTCCTCCAACAAGGCCATATCTATTCCAACAAAACCACACCTCCTAATAGAACCACTCCCTATGAGCACATGGGGGCCAATTACATTTAAACTACCATACAAAGGCAGGTAGAACACTATGAGTTAAAGGTCAGCATGGTCTAAATAGCAAATTTCAGTCCAACCACAGTTGTACATTGAAACCCTATCTTAAAAACAAAACATGTAACATTCTCTTTTCCTGGATTTTGGGTCTTCTGCTGCTAGGTTTGTTACTATTCTGATGCATCTCCCTCTGTGAGCAAGTTATTCTCTTTCTCTTACAGCTTTTAATGTTGTTTCTTTGTAGTTTTTTTTTTTGTGTTGTGGGCTTTTGTTGTTGTTGTTTTTATTTTCACTATATTATGTGACAGAGAAATTCTTCTCTGGATGCTATCATTTAAATTTCTCTTGTGCTTGGATGCTATTTGTTTCCGTAGATTTGGCAGTTTTTCTGCTATGATTTTGTTGATTAGATTTTTACATTAATCTTTTATCCCAGCTTCTTCTTCTCTATGAATTCTTAGATTTGGTCTCTTGATCATGTCCCAAGGTTGTTAGAAGTTGCAATCATAGCCATCTATTATTCATTTTCCTTTATTCATGTTTGAATGGAGTATTGTGTCAAGCTTGTTCTCCATCCCTGATTTTTTTGTATTTTTGGTCTAGTTCACTGGCAATGTTTTCACTAAATGCTTTTGTTTGAGTCATTGAGTTTTTCATTTCCAATGTTTCTATGATTTTTCTGTCAGAATCTTGATTTCTTCCTGAACTTCTCATCCATATTCTGACTTTTATGAAATCATTTCGATGCTTCACCTGCTATTTGTAGCCTATTCAAAGTTATTGATCATTTTGGCACTTAATCTTTTTAATTTTTCACCTGTCATTTTGTTTATTTCAGTATGTTTTAGTTCAGTAGTGGAAGAGTCACATCTCTGGAAGAGTCATGTGGCTTTGGTTTTTGGGATTGTGTGTATATGTCCTTTTGTGTTGTGACTTGCACACCTAAGTCTGGATACCTGTTTGGATTTTATTTGAGGTTCTAGATCAGGAGTTCTCAGGCTGTGGATCATGACCCCCTTTGCAGGGGTCACATCAGATATCCTGCATATCAGATATTTACATTATGATTCATAGCAGTAGCAAAGTTACGGTTATAAAGCAACAATGAAAATAACTTTATGGTGTGTGTGTGGGGTCACTACAACATGAGGAACTGAATAAAAGGGTCACAGCTTTAGGAAGGTTGAGAACCACTGACTATATTGAGCAGAATACTCTTATGGGCTCAATCATCCGGTGAAAAATAAACAGTTGTGCTGAAGGAGAAAAATGAAAATAACAGCTTTAGTGTTGATTAAGTATGATTACCACACTTAGGAAATGTTAGGTTACACAGGAATAAGAATGCCAAGTAAGAACCTGCCTTTGATCTAAGACAATAGAACTAACAATGAACTGCTGACCCCTGCTTCTGTGACCCCCACCTACCCTCCCACCTTCCTGAAAATTGTCACCTCTGCTCTTCCCCCTTGAAAAGTGACCATCACCAACATCCACATAGATAGACAGCAAGCTCTGTTTGCTGAAGACCAAACTGTCTTCACTAGAAAGCTGCACATTTCAGCTTCTGTAAAACTTTCTCAGTTGTCAGGAAAATGTCTTTGGGGAGGGGATAAAAAGACCACCCTTGGATGGTCACTGGTCTCAAAGGCAAGATTATGGTAGTGTCTGCTCTGATATATGCTAATGGAATGTTTCTGTTCAGGGCTGGGCCTCTTTAAGCAATAGCTAGAGGCTACACCTGCACACTAATTAAAGAGTTTTTCCTTTATCTTTGAGTGCTGAGAATGTCTGATTGGAGAAGGCTGAGCCCCCTTAACAGTAGCAGCAACAGTGCCAAAACCAAATCAAATACACAAATACACTCAAAAGCAAAGCTCACTGACACCCACTGATGGCCAAACCATAGAAAATAGCAAGGTAGAGTGCAGTATGAGGTTAAAATTGTTAAGGATGGCTGAAGAAATAGCAAATAATTGTGATAAAGGAAGAGAGGAGGACAGGGGGAACAGGACACCAGGCAAGGAAAAGAACAGTGGAAATGAGCATTATGAAGAAGAAAGGGAGGTACAGGATGCAGGGTAGAGGGCAGGCTCAGTGGGTGAAAGTGCTGGCTGTGCAAGCCTGATGGCCTGAGTTCAACCCCCAGATCCCTCAATGCAAGGATGGATGGAGAGAACTGACTCCTAAAATCTGTTCTCTGGCTGCCACATTTGCTCCATGGTGTGCACAAACACACACACACACACACACACACACACACACACACACACACCACCACCACCACCACCACACACCACACACACACATAGACACATAGATATGCACACACACACAACACTAAATAATTAAACCTTTTAAAAGGAAAAGAGTCCCAAAAATGATCATACACTGATATAAATGTGATAAATGCACAAAGGGAAATAAAAGATTAAAACAAAAACTTTGTAAAAGAGAAAAGTCAAAATTACTAAAATGGTAGTAAAAAATATGGAAACACAAAGAGCAGTAAGAAGATGAAGTCTTAGGACAGCTTCTTTCCGTGTCCTCAGTGATTATGGGCAGTGGCACTCTCACCTTTCCTATAGTTTATGGCGGCATTGAGCGTGTGCTGGACGTGGTTCCAATGCCCTCATAGCTGACGTCACTTCAGCAGCTTCCCTGCTTTTCACACCTGGGGTCTTCTCTGACTCCACGTAGCTTTGTAGTCTGGGTGCTGGACAGTTTCACCCGTTTGGCAGGGCCTCCCCAGCTCATGCACCCTGTGGTGGCTAATGTCCTACCTGGAGTGTGTGCCCTATGTGTTCTAGGAGTTGGGGAAGCAAACACAACACTGTTTCATCTGGACAGTATGAACCTTTTGGTGCTTTCAATGCCCTTAGGCATTAAACACCTTCAGGAGGGACTGTGGGTGTCAAGCAGTGTGCTGGCCTCCAGGATTCTCTGTCTGCATGCACCACAGAGAACCTCAAGGCAGAGAAGTGGCTTCAGAGCCATCTACCTACTGACCTCAGGCCCAGAGACACCAGACCTCCCAGTTGTTCTGAGGTGATGAGGTCATCTGTAGGTGGAGTTTTCCTGTCTTGCAGTCGATCTCAAATAATTACTCAGAGGCTTAATTTAATTACAAATGTTTGGTCATTCACTCAGGCTTGTTACTAGCTAACTCTTACACTTCAATTAACCCATATTTCTTATCTGTGGTTTGCCACATGGCTTGGTACCTTTTCTCAGTACAGTGTGCCCATCTTGTTCTCTCTGCATCTCTCTCACTCCTCCCCTCTTCATCCCAGTATCCTCAGGTTGATTGTCCCTCCATCTAGACCCTCTCTCTGCTCTTAGCAGGATAAAGTTTTCTTGTGGTTTGCCTGGTATATCAGTGAAATTGGGAAGATAAGAAATGCTACAGTGGTTTCAAAACCTTTGAGTGACACTGCCTGAGCAGGCCCCTTCAGCAGAGACCCATCTGGGGGTGGACATTAACTATGATGCAAATCCACATGCATGCCACTGAACACAGATCAAAGGGCTAAAAAGTACTATAGACTGATGTATTTTATAATACTTCAACTGTGCTGTCCGCTGTCCAAAAAGATGCTCTCTCTCTCTCTCTCTCTCTCTCTCTCTCTCTCTCTCTCTCTCTCTCTGTGTGTGTGTGTGTGTGTGTGTGTGTGTATGCATGTGTGTGTATGCATGTGTGTATATGCATGTGTGTGTGTGTATGTGTGTGTGCCTGGCTGACTCTCTTGTCTCTCTCCCTCCTCTCTTTCTCTCTGTGTGTGCAAGCGTGCTTGCATGTGTGGGCATTGCACAAACTGTACACAGTCTGTCTGTCTGTCTGTCTGTCTGTCTGTCTGTCTGTCCCTCTCTTTCTCCCTCACCTGCCTTTTCTGTGGTTAACATTTCTTGCTACCTCTCTCAGCCATTGCACACCCATGCAGATGAACCTTCGTGGTGCTTTGCTTGGGAGAATCTGGAAGATTTGGGAAGGCAGCATTCTACGTATACCTTTAAGTGTGTACCAAGTCATGTAGTTAATTACAATAAATAGGTGCAGGAGACACAGGCACTGCCCCCCACCCCATGGCTGGAAGTGGAAGGCACTCTTTGGGGTAGATTCCCCTCTAGATGTCACTTCCACTGGTCCAGGCAAGGAGCTTCTGAAAGCCAGGGTTCAGTCAGTATTGCTTTGTTGTGCTTCCTGAAATGAAAAGAATTTTACAAAAAGAGAGTTTCATTGGCAATAGTCATGAGATGAGATGCTTGCCAGGACCCAAAGGTTCTTAAATACAGCAACCACACCTCAAAGAGCTTCCCACCTCCATGCTGAATATTCAGTGTTTTTCATTTAGAACACAGTAATTCACACTGAAATTTCAGAAAACAAAAAAATAAAGACAAAAATCCTCAGTAGAAAGAGGTATCTAGCTTCTGTTCAATTTCGTGTGCATTTTTCTTTTTGTTTTAATATATTTTTGTGTACATTTTCACATATAATTAGGTAATATATAACAGAATATGAATATATATACTTATAATAAATCTGATAATTTGAACTTTGTATTTTCCCCTATTTTTATTCACTTTTATGTGTACGAGTTATTCGCCTGTATGCATATCAGTGTGTCCCATGTGGACAGTGTGTGCAGAGGCAAGAAGAGGATGTTGGATCCCCTGGAACTGGAGTTACAGGTGGTTGTGAGCTACCATAAGGGTGTTGGGAATTGAACCCAGATCATCTGGAAGAGCAGCCAGTACTCTTAACCATTGATCCATCTCCCCAGTGTAAAAGGAGTTCTTGATTGGTCTAAGTAATAAAAACCTGGAGTCAGATATAGAGGAAAATGCTGAGAGATCAGAGAGAAGAAGGAGTTAGCCACAAGCACACCTTAACTCCTTAGCGTCTCAGCAGACAAGAAAGCAAGTTCCTGTTTCTCCCTGCTTATATCCTCTGTCTGTCCAGCCCTCACTTCTGTCCAGACCTCTATGGTTAGCTAGTGGCAAGCTCCATTCTCGGACCCCCAGACAGGCTTTATTCATATAAGCAAGACATCACCACACCCCAGCCCTGCATTTTATGAAAGTAAGGATGGGTGCAGAGATGAGTCAATGAATAAAAATTCCAGTTGCACAAACCTGGTCAATGCTCCTGGAACCCACATAAGAAGCCCGATGTGGTGGTGAACACCTGCAATTTTGGTTTTCCTTAGGAAAGGTGGGAGGGAGATACAGGAGAACTGCTTGGAAGGCCACAGGTCAGCCGAGCTTAGAACACACAGCAACAGTGGGACAGGCCCCCCTCAACAAATTGGAAGGAAGGAGCTGACTCTCAAAGGTGACAAAATGTACCCATACCTCTACAAATCACACATACACATACACATATACAAATACACACACATACACACTCCCTCTTTCTAAACAAACAAACAAACAAATACATTTTAATTAAATCTTTGCTGTATATATTATTTTTAGTTTATTTATTTATTTATGTGGGTATGCATGCACTATGGTGTGTGTGTGTGTGTGTGTGTGTGTGTGTGTGTGTGTGTGTGTGTGTGTTTCTGTGTATATGTGTAGGTCAGAGGACAGTTTGTAGGAGCTGGTTCTTTCTTTCTACCATGTGGGGTCCAGGGATTGAGCTCAGGTTATCAGGCCTGGTAGTAGGAACCTTTACTTGCTAAGCCATCTCACTGACCCTAAAAAGAGATACTTTGAATAGAAATGTAAGCAACTTGTCAAAATGTAAAAAATAAAAATATCAAGCAAATAATAATAATGCCTACTGTGGTGGTTTGAAAGAAAATGGACCCCAAAGGGAATGGCACTATTAGGAGGTATGGCCTAGATGGAGGAAGTATGTCATGGTGGGAACAGGCTTTGAGGTCTCTTTCCCGCAAGCTTCTCTTAGTGTGACTGTCAGTTCTACTTACTGTTCCCTGCAAGCCAAGATGTGGCCAGCTTGACATCTGCCTGCATGCTGCCATGCTCCCGCCATGATGATAATGGACTGGATCCACCCAATTAAATGTTTTCCCTATAAGAGTTGCTGTGGTCGTGGTGTCTCTTAACAGGAATAAAAAAGACACCTTTCAAACAAAGTGGAACCCATGTCGCGCTGTGGTCATTTGGAGTTGTGATGAAGGGGAGTGAGTGTGGGCATGGGCCCTTCATTACCCCGATGATCAAAATTATTTCTGTGCGTTAATAACAGGAACCATGACAGTTCCTGGACAGAACTCATAGAATGAATGCTGCCCCATCCTGCAGGGTTTGAGATTGACCTGACCAGAGCAATGAGAGAATGAAGAAACAACAGATACAAGTGCCGAAAAGTTGGGATCCAGTGGACTGTGCTCTCAACTAGCTACTCAACAAAGAAACTCGGCACTTTCACATACTTATGTACTGCCCAGGGGGAGGAGTCAGCTGTCTCAGTATGAGGTCTCAGGCTGTGAACATCTGGAAAGAGGATGCTTGCAGTTGCTAGTGTTTGCACACACTGCCCACATTCCCACTTGAAGCAGAGGAAGGCTTTGTCAATTCCAAGTCTGACCCATATGGGGAAGGCTTTACTATCCCATGGAGCTGAGACATTTAGTCCCTGACATGACTGTGCTCACGTCAACAGTATGCACTCATGCAGGACTTCATGGGCTCTTTACACACCCACTCAAGGTTTCCTCCACTCCCCACAGAATGCCTTTCTCCCTTTGGATGGACTGTGAATTGTTCATAATTAAAACAACTACTTTTTACATAGTAACGTGTGTTTCTTTGATTAACTGCTTTTGATTAAAAATATTATTGCATTTAGAAAAATCATCAAAGCCCAAAATATACTCACTGGAAGCCAGGCTCTCTTATATATGGATTTCCTTAGTCTCTTTCCCCTGATAGCTGTAAATGTATTATTATCACTTTCATGTAGTAATGTTGTCCTTATTCTTTTTGTTTAAAAAGGGGGAGTGTTTGCGTGTGCTGCATTATACTGTTGTGTGATTTTCCCTGGGAAGTGGTGAGAAAATATCTATTTACCCCTGAGAACAGCGTGGACAACAGAGGGAAGAGATGATTCTCACTGAGCTAGTGAATCTTGGTGCAATTTACAGGATCGGGGCCCGCACAGAGGCAGCTGCATCACTGAAAAACCCTAGCTTGACTTGAAACTGGCTCCTTGGAAAGTCTCTTCTCCCTGAGAAATTAAGTGCTTATATAACCTTGGGGAGGAGGGGCCTGATGAATCTTGAGACTTCTTGAGTTTCGTGCCTCTTCCCTAAGGGAGGGAAGCTATTTCTTCCAGAAAGGAATAGCTCAACTAAGAAGGATTGAAGTTGGAGGGATACAGCAATACACCACTTCCCCATCCCCTGGTTCGTTCACTCTCTCTGTCCCCTTCCCTCCTCTGTGGTGTCCCATGAGCCTTGTATAGATAGATATACAAGTGAAACAGATATTTGGGGTCTTTTTCTTTTTAAATTTTGAGACAGGTTCTCACTATGTAACCTGGACTGACCTGGAACTTATTATGTATTCCAGACTAGCCTCAAACTCAGAGATCTTTCTGCCTCTGCCTCCTGATTGCTGAGACCATGCACCACCACACCTGGCCTGCTTCTGATTTTTTTTCATTTATAATTAAACATTGGGTCATTAAACCCCTGCAATAGCTGCTTACTCTCAGTAGCCCTTGCCTGATTGTGACTCTCTTCAGTTATCGACTCTCAATTAAAAGCAATGTTTCTCTGCCTGACTGAGGCTGACAACAGCAACATTCAATGGACATAAATACATTTGTTCAGCAGGCAATTTGTCAAGACAACAGCAGTAGCCCTTCCCCTGGGGCATCCCATACCCAGCCACAGGTCTTTGCTTACAGTCCCTGGCAGGAATCACTTCCTGTGGAGCTGACTGTTGCAGAGCTTTTGGTTATACACTTGAGCCATGTTCTTATTCTACCCATGGACACAGTCTGCTTGGCTTTTTGATAATGAATGCAGGTTCCCTAACAGAGCAGGACGATTATGGAAACAATTGGCACAAAAATAGACAGGTAGACCAATGGAATAGAGTTGAAAACCCTGATATTAACCCACACACCTACGAACACCTGATTTTTGATAAACAATCCAAATTTATACGATGGAACAAAGAGAACATCCTCAACAAATGGTGCTGGCATAACTGGTTGCAGACATGTAGAAGACTGCAGCTAGACCCAAGCCTATTGCCTTGCACAAAACTTAAGTCAAAATGGATCAAAGACTCAACATAAATCCAGCTACACTGAACCTATTAGAAGACCAAGTGGGAAATACCCTTGAGTTAACTGGTACAGGAGACCGATTCCTGAACATTACACCAGTAGCACAGACATTGAGGTCAACAATTAATAAATGGGACCTCCTGAAACCGAGAAGCTTCTGTAAGGCAAAGGAGACAGTCAGCAAGACAAAATGGCAGCCCACAGACTGGGAAAAGATATTCACCAACCCCACATCTGATAGAGGGCTGATCTCCAAAATATACAAAGAACTCAAGAAGCTAGTCTCCAAAACACCAAACAATCCAATTAAAAAGTGGGGTACAGAACTAAATAGACAATTCTCAATAGAGGAATCTAAAATGGCTGAAAGACATATAAGAAAGTGTTCAACATCCTTAGCCATCAGGGAAATGCAAATCAAAACAACTCTGAGATACCATCTTACTTCTGTCAGAATGGCCAAAATCAAAAACACCAATGATAGTTCATGCTGGAGAGGATGTGGAGAAAGAGAAACACTCCTCCACTGCTGGTGGGAGTGCCAACTTGTACAGCCACTTTGGAAATCAGTATGGTGACTCTTCAAGAAAATGGGTATCAGTCTACCACAAGATGCAGCAATTCCACTCTTAGGCATATACCCAAAAGAAGCACATTCATACAACAAGGACATCTGTTCAACGATGTTCATAGCAGCACTATTTGTAATAGCCAGAAACTGGAAGCAGTCTAGATGCCCCTCAACTGAAGAATGGATAGAGAAAATGTGGTACATTTACACAATGGAGTACTACTCAGTGGAAAAAAACAATGGAAACTTGAAATTTGCAGGAAAATGGATGGAACTAGTAGAAACCATTCTGAGAGAGGTAACTCGATCGCAAAAAGACAAACATGGTATGTACTCACTCATATGTGGATTTTAGACATAGAGTAAAGGATTACCAGCCTATAATCCACACTGCAAAAGAAGCTAATAAACAAGGAGGACCCTAAGAGAGACATACATGGTCCCCTGGAGAAGGGGAAAGGGTCAAGATATGCTGAGCAAAGTGGGAGCACGGGAAGAGGGGGGAGGGAGCTAGGAGAATGAGAAGGGGAGAAGAGGAGGGATGCAGAGGAAATGAGGGAACAGAAAGGTTGAGTCAGGGGATGAATAGATGATAACAGGAATGGAGATATCATAATAGATGGAGACATTTTTGGTTTACAGAGAAATCAGGCACTAGGGAAATATCTGGAGCTCTACAAGATGACACCAGCTAACAATCTAAGCAACAGAGGAGAGGCTACCTTAAATGCCCTACCCTGATAATAAGATTGATGACTGACTTATATGCCATCCTATTGCCTTTATCCAGCAGCTGGTGGAAGTAGAAGCAGATACCCAAACTAATCACTGAACTGAACTGAAACCTAGCTTCAGAGAAGGACGAGTGAAGAGCACAGGGGTCCAGACCAGGCTGGTGAAACCCACAGAAACAGCTGAACTGAACATCGGGGAACTCTTGGTCCCCAGACTGATATCTGGAATACCAGCATGGGACTAATCCAGACCCCAGGAACATGGGTTTCTGTGAGGAAACCTCGGAAATCTACAGAACCTCCTGTAGAAGTTCAGTACTTATCTCTAGCATAAATGTGGACTTTGGGAGCCCATTCCATATAGAGGAATACTCCCTGAGCCAACACACATGGGGGTGGGCCTAGGCCCTATCCCACAGGATACAATAGACACTGATGACACCCTATGGAAGGCCTCATTATCCATGGGGAGCAGAAAGGATATGTGATTGATAGGGTTTTAGTTGCGGGGTGGTGGTAGGGAAGGACAGGTGGGAGAAGGGAACTGGGATTCCCATATAAATCAATCCTGTTTCTAATTCAAATAAAAAAAAAAGTTGAAAAAAATTCTTCCCCCAGCATCCTGGATAGAACCTTCTAGCATTACAAGAGACAGCCTGGAAGGATGCCCTCAAATTCATGTCCACACTGAATTATTAAGGTCCTGAAGCCAAAGTGTTTGATGCATTTGTCATTTATGGTCTTATCCCAATCTGTGCTACTGTCAGGGATTCAGTATATTCTCTACCTACCAGTAATTTTGGGGACATCATCACAGTCACTTGGCAGACACATTCATTAAGGACACATGTCACCCAGATTACATAGATGAAGGCTGATTAACTTGTCAACTTGACACACACTAGAGTGGTCTAGGAAGGGGGAACCTCAATTGAAAAAATGAGGTTCCTTGGTCTGTAAGAGAGTCTTTGGGGGCATCTTCTGATTAATAGTTGAGGTTGGGGTTTTGGTGGTGTCATCCCCAGGCAGATAGTCGTGGGTGGTGTAAGAATAGAACAAGCCAGTAAGCAGTCTTCTGCCTCCTCAGTTCCTGCCTCTAGGCTTCTACCTCAAGTTCCTCTCCAGACATCCTTCAATGTTGGCCTGTGACATTAGAGTTATGAAATAAATCCTCTTCTCCCCAGGTTTGCTTTGGCCAATGTCTTATTACAGCAATAGAAAGAAAACCAGAATATAAATGGGTTCCAGAGAGTAGGCTTTTGCTGTAACAGATCTGACCATATTTTGGGGACGATTATAGACATTTTGGGAATTTTAGAGTGAAAAAATTTTTTGAATGCTCAAAACATAATGGGGTGTGGAACTCAGAAAATAAGAGGGCTGAGAGGAAGGCTGACAATTGAAGCCTGGCTTATTGGAATTATGAAATTTGAGAGGGAAGAAAAGACTCTGTCAGGGTCATTCATATAGTATATTTGAATGAAGGACATGTGGTTTCTGGTCAGATGGGATGGAAGAATCAGCTGTCATGAATAAGAGACCAATATCACTGAGGCAAAATATTCCGGGAACTGTTTCTTCAGGGCCAGAGAAGTCATGGTCCAGAGTGGACCAAGACTGCTTTTCAAGCCTCCAGCCAAATTGGTAATATGAAAGAGTCTCCCATGAATTACTGGGGTTTGAATCATGGGAGTGACAGGACAGGAGGAGTCATGGGGAGAAGCTGAGGCTTGGTTATATAAGAAATCCTGTTGAACAAGCCAGGGGGAGGAAGCTAGTATGAGGGTACCTCCATGACCTTACTTCATTTCCTGCCTTCAAGTTGCTACCTTGAGTTCTTGGCCAGAATTCCCTCATTGTTGGACCATGACCTGTGATTTGTAAGCTGAAATGAACCATTCCCTCTATGAGCTGTGTTTTATTATAACAACAGGAAGCAAACTAGGCCAACACCCGCCCTTGGATTCCCTCTAAGACACTGTTCTCAGATGGCTCATCCTTGACTTCATGCCTCGTCACTCATAGAGGGAAGCATGGTACTGCTCCATCCAAGAAGACATGTCACCCTATGCCACATGAGTAAATGTAGCCATGTCTGCATGCTCTCAGAGATGCTCCATTCTCAGACAGGTCACACTTAGTAGCACATCTTACTGTCTCAGGGGCTGTCCAACTGACTCTCTCAACTTACCTTTCGTTATGTTTGGCACATATTTGAGTACCAACTGCATTCTGCCACTCTACTAGACAGACATGAACAAATGAGCAATCACTCCAGGCAGGGCAGTGATGATTGAGTAAATGAACAATTCTATCCAAGTCTAGTTTAGGGACCCACTAAGTTCATCAGAATTACTTACAGAAGCATGTATGGATCATGGGTAACTTGGGGAAGGCCCACACTTCTCAAAGAGCCACAGCATTGTGGGTAATGACACACAAAAACTGAATCCCTAGAGCTCCAAGCCCATCTTTCAGGCAGATCTACTGAAGAGTCTCCCATCTTCCAGCAGGTATTTGTTATTCATATAATCTTGGAGAGATGAAGTCTTGTGAGCCATGTAACATTCTGAACTTGTTGAGTCTTGTCAGTTTCCGGAGTCTTGAGATATTCCTTTTGCCCTCTGGAAGAGAATGTTTTAATTCAGAAGAAACACCCTCACAGGATATACCTCAGTGGCTTTTCTTACATATCTGGAAAAAATATATATAATATATATGTATATATAAATGTGTGTGTATTCATATATATGTATATATTCATAATATATTAGATATTGTAATATATTGTAATATATTATATAAATATATATGTATATTCATAAATGTCAACTTTTTCTTCATGGCCCTACAGAATTGTAACATAATGGACTTAACTACTTTTCTAATAAGAAATATGTAGATATCTTTGAAATTTTTTCTTTGTGAGCAGTGGCAGTGGGAGTTGGTGGGGGTCACACATACCACAGTAGAGGTCACACATGCCAAAAATACAGAGGAATTCAGAAGACCATTTGCCAGTCTGTTCTCTCCTTCTATAATGTGGATCCTGAGGATAGAACTCAGGCTGTCAGGCCTGGCAGCAAGTGCTTTTATCCATTGATCTGTGTCACTCCACATCTTTTATATTTTTCTATGATAAGCATGGTGACAGTGAACATTCTAAATTATTTCTTGTAGAATTAGATAAGTAGATAAGTATGACTACTTAAAAATTTTCAATTATATTTACCTTTTGTATTAGTTAGGGCTCTTTAGAGGAACACAACTGATAGAATGAATATATAGAAAGAGGATTTACTAGAGTGGCTGATACAGCTAGTCCAACAATGGCTGTCTATCAATGGAAAGTCCAAGAATCCAGGAGTTGTTCAGTCTATGAGGCTGGATGTCTGGTCTTTAGTATATACCAGAATCCCAAAGAGGCAGGTTATAATGCCAGTGAAGCAATGGACTTGACAGTGAGAGCAAGAGCAAGCAGGCAAAGACATCTTGCTTCTGTGTCCTTTATGTAGGCTGCCAGAAGGTGTGGCCCAGATTAAAGGTGGGTCTTCCCACCTCAAAAGATCTGGTTTAAAGTGGCTCTTCCCACTTCAAATGATTTAATTAAAAAAAAAATCTCTCAGAGATGTACTCAGCCACTTGGGTTTTAGATAATTCCAGATGTAGTCGAGTTGATAATCACTTTTAATTCATATATTATGAAACACTGATCTCCACATTCTTTACAGTTTTCTACCCTTGTGAGAAAGCATGTGTTTTCTTATGGTAGCTCATGTCCTGTGAATCTGAACACATTCTACACATTGCTAGGACCAGGCGCAAAAGAGCTCTTCATGTTTAAAACCAAACTTTTCAAATACTTGTACTTAAGAATGTCCTGCTGAAGAAGGCAGAAGGATTGTAGGTGTCAGAGGGGTCTAGGACATCACAAGAAAACCCACACAAACAACGAAAACTGGCTCATAGGAGCTCACAGAGTCTAAACCAACAACCAGGGAGCCTGCACATGACCCACCTGAGCTCTCTACATATATGTAACAGTTGTGTCTCTTGGTCTATTTGTGGGACTCGTAATGATTGGAGCAGGGGGTGTCACTAATGCTCTGGCTGGTTTTTAGGCACCTAGTCCTCATCCTAGATTGCCTTGCCAAGCCTAAACACAGGGGAAGGTGCTTAGCATTATGGCAATTTGATATGCCAGGCTTTGTCGATACCCATAAGAGGCCTGCCCCTTTCTGAACAGAAACAGAGGAGGATGGATTGAGTGGTATACCGAACCGGAGGAGACGAGGGAGGTAAAACTGCATTCAGGATGGAAAATAAAGTTAAATTCCCAGTACCCACTTGGTAACTCACAAATATCTGTAGCTGTAGTTCTGGGGGCTCTCACACCCTCTTTGGGCCTCCTCAGGCACTGCACACATGTGATGCACTTAGCAAACTCCTATTTTCCCAAAATACTCCTAGTCTAGAATAAAAGTAAATAAATGTTTGTACTTTAAGAAGTTAAGTCTTTCTTGGTGATAATTTGTTGCATTTTGAGAAAGTTAATTGTTTAAGACGTTATCTACGATAATTTCACTCATAAACATTGCTTGCTATTGACCCAAACTTCATTGCAACATTAAAATTTTCCAAATGTTCTGTCTTATCCCACTGTGCCTACGGTTTTGTAAAACCCATGTTTAGTCTTTAATACACTTGAAATTCATTTTGATATAATGGATGAGGTGATCGTTCATATTTACTTTCTTGTTTCAATTTAGTTAGCATATTTCCTAGCATTAACAGAAGTGATTCATCTTTTAGCCACGGATACAAAAATAATTTCAATTGTTTTCTACCATAAGTTATCACATTAAAGCAACACAAGTTTATTTTCTGGCAGTTCCAGAGGCCAGAGTTCCCTCCAGAGCTGTAGGGTGGAAACAGTTTCTGTATTCTTCAGCTTTAGGAAGTGATCTACATACCTTTGCTTAAGGCAGCTCACTTCTACCTCTTCTTCCATCCCCACACTTCGTCTTCTGACTTCAATGCTGCTGCCTCTTCCTTTTTACCACCCTTGGGGTTGGGTTAAGCCACCAGAACTCTCTAGAATAATATCCCTTCTAATGGCAATTGGTGTGTACAGGCGTTTTGCATAGGTGTATGGCTGTCCACCACATGCATGCCAGCTGCCCTCAAAGGCCAGAAGGAGGTGTTGGATCCCCTGGAACTGGAGTTACAGATGGTTGCGAGCAGTCATGCGAGTGATCTGAGTGGAATCCTGGTGCTCTTCAAGAGCAACCAATGCCCTTGACAAGTGAGACATCTTTCTAGCCCTAGTCAAGATTCTTAATCACATCCTCTTAACATGGATGTAAACATACATACACACACACACACACACACACACACACACACACACACACACACACACACACACACACAGGAATGATACATCTAGCAAACACATAACATGTGACCAGGAACATGAGCAAGGACTTGGGCATCAGGACCACTGGGGGTGGTTAGTGGGATGCAGTGCATGTCAGCTTCACAGGGATGATCTGTGAGCATGTGGATAAAGAGAGAAGCAGCGGTGGTCTTATACTCATATTTGTTATATTTTATTTCTTTTTAAAGAAATCTGAAGTAAAATGGCAAAGTCCTTATATTCCCTAAATCTGTTTGGCAGTTCCCAGGTATTGCATTCCTGTATATATTCATCTCTGTATATGAAGGAGTTCATCAGTGTGGTAGGCTGAAAAATGGTCTGAAGAATAGGGGAGATGAGTCTTTCTTGAATTCAAATTTTGTTTCTTTTGAATAGATACAAATATAGGATTGCTGGATTATATAGTAGCTTTGCTTTTTAAAATAAAATCTTTGTATCATTTTATGTGCACAAGTGTTTTTGCTTACATGCATGTGTGTGTACCACACGCACACCTGATGTTGTTAGCATCAAAAAAGGGGTGTTGAATGCCCTGGAGCTGGAGTTACAGACAATTGTGAGCCAACAGTGGTTGCTGGAAATTGAACCCAGGGCTTCTGGAAGAGTAACACATGCTCTTAACCATTGACTCACTCCTCCAGCCCCAGTAACTTCACTTTTAACGGAAGGGATATTTTTGCTGTTTTCAAAAATTGTTGCATCCTTTTTATATTAACCAATATCATACAAAACAATTCAAGTTTCTCCACAAATTCTCAGCATTTATCATTTCATATTGGTTGGCAGCCATCCTAAAAGAAGTGATGTGATATCCACTCATGAGTATGGTTTGGGTTTTCTTTTCTTTTGTTTTGCCTTGTTTCCCCTAGATGGCTGTTGATCCCAAGCCTCTTTGTACATCTGCTAGACATTTGGTTGTCTCTATTGAAGAAAAGTCCTTTGCTCATTTTAAGTCATTTTTAAAATTCTGTTTTCTTGTTTTGTTAGGAGTTCTTTGTATATTTTGGAAGTAACTCTGAGTCAGACATACTCTTTACAAACAGTTCCCCAGCCTGTTCCATTTGTAATTTGTTGCTCATTTTCTCTACTATGCAGAAGACTCTCGTTTGATGTAACATCTATGTTTGAATCTTATTTCTGATTTTAGTGTCATATCCAAGAAATCGTTACTAAGACCAATGATAAGTTTGAGGCTTTCTTGTAAGAGTTTAAAGTTTTGAATTTTTTAAAAAGATTAATTTTGTGTATATGTGTGTGCCTATTTGTATACATGTTTATCATGTATGTTCAGGTTCTTATGGAAGCCAGAAAAGGACACCAGTTCCCCTGGAATTGAAGTTACAGGCTTTTGGGAGCTGCCTAGTGTAGGTGCTAGGAGCCAAACCTAAGTCCTCTAAGAGCAACAAGCAACTTCTGAGACATCTCTCCAGTTCCAAAATTTCAGATATTAAGATAAAAACTCTATCCATTTTAAGATCCCCTTGTTTATAGTGGGGGGAAAAAGGTCACCACAATTCTTGCTGTAAGCATCCACTCTTGCAGATTTCATTTATGAAGGAAACAACTATTTCACCCGTAGACATACTTAGCACCCTTGTTGATAGGAAAAAGAAGCCAAGTGGGAAAGGATTGTTTTTAAATATCTGTTTGCAGATCTGACTGCAGATGATCTAGTTTCATGTATAGAAAATGCAGAGAACTTCACACACAGACACACAGAGATGAGAGGTGGAGGGGTAAAAACTGTTAGAAATGTTTGATGTATTTCAAAAAGTTGTAGACTGCAAAATCAACATATCCAAATTAGTAGTGTTTCTCTATGCCAATAACAAAGTAACTGCAGAGGAAATTAAGAAAATACTTATGGATCAACCTATCATTTCTTTAAAAGGTGGCTCCTAAGAGCTCTGGCAATTCTGAGCCAAAGAACCAAAGCCAGAAATATCATCCTTCCTGACTTTAACAAAACTACCATTCACCTTATTTTAAAAGTAGATTTTCCAGAAGCATGTTTACCTTTTGTTTCTTTTCCTCCCCCCATCTCCTTCTCTTTCCCCTTTCCCTCCCTCCTCTCTTCCTCCTCCCCCACTGTCTCTCCCTTTTTTCTTCCCTCCTCCTTTTTCGAGTGCCAGCATGCTCAGCAGGCTTTCAGTCCCCAGCTACATCCCCAGCCCTGATCATTTCCATTTTGTTCTTATTTTCTATCCCAGTCATGTATACGATGACTGCTGCTCTGTTTCCCTACTTTTGTGGTTTTGTCTGTTTTGTTTTATTGGGGACCGGAGTTATATATCCTCTGCCCACAGCTTCCAGTAGTATTTCCTGTGTATTTAAAACCATTAATTTATGTGTACATTTTAGCTGTATCCCTTAAGTTCAAATGCATTCAGATTTAAACATAGTCTCTAATTCAAATTGTCTTAAAACTTCTTGTCTCCTGATAGTTATATGTTTAGGGTCTGAATATGTGGAAGATTTCTTGTTGTTGTTGTTCACTTACTGTTCATTGAACTGTAGATTCAAACTACATTTTGTTACTGTTTTTATTTTGTGTAATTCCTTTAAAATTATTAAATATTAGAATAAATAACTCATAATCAGTCATAGTCTTAGTTTGTTTTCTGTTGTGTTAACAGAACACCTCATACTGAGTAAATACTAAACATGGGGGTTTCTTTGTGAATGACTCTGGGAAGTCCAAGAATACGATCGGCATGAGGGGTGTTTCTGTGCTGTATAACATTAGGAAGTAAGGTAGTGAGCACTCAGGGGTGAGAGAGGACCTGGGAGCCCATGTCGACCAATGTAATGAATGAGCTCATCTCTTGACCAGGAGTCCACTTCAGAGGAAATGTTAATAATCCATTCCTGTGGGCTGAACTCTCATGGCCTGATCACTTCTATAAAGACTCATTTCTTAATATTATTAAAATGGCAAGTAGGGATGGTAGGACCTAAGTTTGCATATTTGGCACCTACATAGAAAGCCTGGAGGGTGTGTGGTGCACATCTGTAACCCGAGTTTTTCCAGGGTTGGGGGAGCAGTAGACAGAGATAGACATTGGGGATCATTGGCCAGTCAACCTAGCCATACTGATGAACTCCAGGTTCAGTGAGAGACCCTACCTCGAAAAATAAGGTGGAGAGCAACTAAGAGAGACATTCCATGCCTGTCTCAGGCCTCTACAAAGATGAGCACACGGATGCATACACACCTGCACAACGAAGGTCTCAAGTTGACACATCCCTAGACCACATCCACATGGGCAGTTAAAGTTCATCATGCATTTTGGATAGGACTTTCAAATTGCAACATCTTCTTTTTTACTTCTCTAATTCTCCGTTTCTTGGGGTGTGTCCGTACCCCGTAGATTTGGAGCGTCTGGAAAGCATTTCTATTTCACATTCATTGTTAATGATATTTCTGCAGTTAGAATTCTGGGTTGACTATTTTTTTTTTTTTTGTAAAATGATGTTTTCTTGATCTTTCATCTGTGAGAAATCCATGGCTACCTTTATCTACATTCCTAGTATCGGAATGCTGACCTGCTCAGATGCCCAAAGGATCTTTCTTTTGTTGGTTTTCAACATATCCACCACAATGGCCTCATCTTTTCTCTGTACTTGGGACTTACAGTGTATAAATGCTCTTCCATTGTTTCTTTGGGTGTATTTGATCATCCCCCCTCTTCCTCTTGTGTGATGGCATTATATACATAGAATGGAGCACACCTTCCTGGCCGAAGGAATTTTAATTCCTAAGTAAATATACAGGGATCTAACTCTCTGTGAGCCATTTTTTACGGAAGTGTTAGTAGGGGTTTACAACACAGAATTTGAATTTTGTTATTTTCTCGGGTCTGTTCTCTCACAGTGGCTCTTAGTCATCACCTCCTGATAATCATGCCCTGGTGCAGATGTCTCAGGCTGGATAGTTGAATGAAATCAACCCATGGAACCATTAAGTTATTGCAGGAAAAAAAGAGTATAATTTCAGAGGCAAAGATTTTGCATTCTTTTGTTATGACATCTTGGATTAGTTGTTCTGACGGAATCCAGAACACATGAGGAAAAACAAACAGCCCTGTGGGGAAAACTGCATGGCAAGGAATTGAGTTCTTCTGCCAACCACAGCAAGGAAATAAGATGTACTTACAGCCACATGCAGTGGCCATCAGGGAAGAGACACCTTCATGTGACTGTGCTTTGGTCCTAAAGTTGACTGTGACTTTGTATAGAAGTTAAAATCACCCAGCTAAATTCTGTTGGGGCTGCTTTATAGTATGACAAATGTTTACCAGTTTCTCAATCTGCTGAGTTGCTGGATAATTTGGTGCACACCAACAGATAACCAAGGTATATTTTCTATTGTCCCAGGATACCTTCCTTCCACTTTTTAGTGAACTCTTGCTTTTCACTTCAATTGAAATGTAACAACTATAATGCAAGGATGCTTACTACTTTAAAAAGAAAGTAGGTATGCTATCATTTACCCTTCCTTCTCCTAATTTCTTATGGTAACATATAGGGTTTAAGAAATTCTGGGCATCCCAGGGATCCTGCTGTGGGTCACTGACAGCTGTGTCTTATAGTTCTGTGGCCTCTGACATATTATCCCTATGTGTCTGTATATGTTATTTTTCTATTGCTATGGTAAAACACCATGACCAAGGAAACTTAAGGAAGAGTCTATTTGGCCTTATAGTTCTAGACAGTTAGAGTCTACAACAGTGGACCAGAGGCAGCAGGCAATAGGCATCACAGATAGAACAGCAAGCTGAGTGCTCACCTCTTGAACTGTAAGTATGAAGCAGAGAGAATGACCTAAAAATGGTATGAGTCTTGAAACTCCAGTTACAAACTTCCTCCAGCAAGGCCACACTTCTTAATCCTCCCCACACAGAGCCACCAACTGGGGTCAAGTGTTCAAAAGCCCAAGACTATGGTAGACATTTCATTCAAGCCAGCACAGTGACCAATACTGTATAATCTTGAGGATGATAAAGTTTGAGAAGGCAAAGTCAGAGTGCTGTGTGTCCTGAAGAACACCTTAGACGAGGAAGATTGGACTTTTCTATTATGTTTTTATATTCTCATAAAATACAAAGTGCAAATGGCTACTTAGTGGATTTTTGCCAGAGGAGATGCAAAGTAAAGAAAGAGTTTGTAAGTGCTGAGTCACTTGGGATGATTGACAGCTAAACTGACAAATATGTGGACCAGGCTCACTTGTTAGAAAAAAGTAATAGGTGATCATTAGGAAATACTGACTTGCTGAAGAGGACTAAGGGAAATGTTGTGGTAATGAACAGTGGTAGATTTGGGGGTTCCATTTTGTTTGAGGGGGTATATATATGTTTGTCTTGTACTTTTAGACTATTAAGAGGTTTTGAGGATGTTTCAGGCCCTGGGGTGTGGTCTTTTCTCACAACACATTCTTCCAGCTACATGTTGTGTGATTTAGTTTCTACAGTGGCTAGTTTGAGGAGTCAATGTTATTGCATTGAATGATGCCTGGAGGAACTGGTGCGTTGTTATCGCTGGGTATTCATTCCCCTGAGCATGTTCCCAGGGAAGCCTTGACTTGGACACACCATCAAGTCAGTTACAGGCATGGATGGTGAAACAAAGAGGGGAAAAAAGTGTCTCCTCCCACTCATCCTTGTTCCCATGCTACCTCTCTCCTCATTCCAGAAAGAATGAATTTTCTGCTGCCGTTTCCCTTCAACATCAGATTCCAGGGTTTTTAGCCTTTGGCCTCCCAGAGCCCCAGCCTGCTTCTTGGACTGAGCTACACTACCAGACTACAGACTGCTATTGTGGAACTTTTAGCCTCTGTGATTGTGTGAGCCAATCCAATAAACACCCTACTGGGTCCTTTTCCCCCAGAGAACCTTGCCTAATAAAATCCCTGGCTTAGCAGAGTCTCAAAGGGCTGAAGAGCAGAAACCCTAAGATGGGAGGCTGCATACCAATGGCCACTTGAGTTCCTGTTCATGATCTTAACCTTCATGATTGGTCCCCAAAGACTCATATCAGGCCAACACCTCCAGTGTGAACTTCATACATACATGCTTCTAACCTGCCATTCTCCCTGTTGACTGATGATGTGTTCCCATGTTGTACATAATAAAGCTTGGGGATAGAAAGTCACTCCTTCAAGCCATGTGGCTGGGAAGTGGTAGAACCAATGCAGAAGCTGTGGTCTTTGGCTTCTGGAGCCCACAGACTTCCCACTATGATATGTTGCCCGTTATTTAAGTAGTGCTGGTCTCTGGTCTCTCATACTGCATATTCAAGTAGCACAGCTTCGCTGGCAAGTTCAGAGCCAGCTTTCTCTTCCCTGGGAGGCCATTCCTTAGAAGAGAAACTAAATGGTCTGCAATGAAACATTGCTCTTGCTATGGAGTCTTCACAGATGAGAGCCCTTCTCTGATCCGTGAATTTGACCCTGGAAGCTCTCACTGCCAATTCTTGGGCCAAGGCTGAGCTGAAAAATGTTCTCTAGAATTCACTCACCGCCTCAGCCCTCATTTAGATGCAGAAGGGCACGCCCCAATCAGAATGACCTGCAGCTGGGCTGTGTATCCGGGGTGCTGGGCAGCCTGCATGTGGGTGAATTAGCTGAATCACAAGCTCTCTGCCAGAAGAGGCTCAGCACAGAGTTGACCTGTTGAAGTCCATTGTTGCTGAGAGCCATGATTCTCAAAGTGGGACTCCTGGCCCACCCAACATCACCTGGACTCTTGTTAAGGAGTTATATTCTTAGGCTTTGCCACAGAAATGTAGGGATCGGCCTTGGGAAATCCATCAGTCTGGTATATGCTTAAGCTGGAGAGCTTCTGGTTTTGAATGTATTCACAATAACACTGGGTGTTCTATTACAGCATCAGGCCTGTGCACAAGTCTACACCACATTGCTTTAATTAAAATAAATAATAATAACAATGTTCCTTCATCCAAAGGAAAGAAACCAACTCATACTGATAGAAAGGCCTGTTTATGCCAGTATTAATTTCCTGGGTACTGAATACCTTCATATCAACATAAAGTCATTTCTGAATGGAGAAACCAATTTCCTGTTAGTTTTGAAAATTGCTAAAGGAGGCTGAGAACTGGTTATCTGTTGTCTCTGGGGGTACAAAACTACACACAGTAGGAGGTGGAGGGAGTGGGTTGGGAATCCATTCTGATACGGCTCCCACCCTGTAGGAACAGCAAATTCAGCACCTCGCCCTCTTGTCCAGTATCTCACTTCTGCAGCCACCCTGTGGGACATCCAGGATTCCTCCTTAGAGCAGACAAAAGAGCTGTCTGCCTGGCTCTTGTCAGCAGTTGAGTTGACAGCTTTATGTCCTCAGTAGAGGGAGGCCCTGAAAGGAGGTGTCATGAGACTGTATCTGTGTGGCAAGGAGGAGAGATGGCTGTTTTTATAGAGGAAGAAAAGCATCGGAACAAGGGAAATTAGATGGAAAGACCATAAAGGTCTCAGGTTGGCAAAACCAATTAGTAGATGTTTATGAAAGATAACCCCTGAGGTCAGAGAGGATTTGCTTTGATGTGGGTACCCTTGGGTTTGCAAGATGGATTAGCATCCTCTCTACAGTGGTTAAGGGAGAAAGACCCCTGTCTCCTGCTGGAGACTCCAGCCAGCTGTGTGCCCTTGGGCAGGCGACTAAAGGTTCCAGGAAGCCTATCTTCATCTGCTGCAGGAGGGGATTATGGTCTACTCAAGTCCCCTTCCAGTTCTGACATGCCAGCAAATTCTTTCTGATTCCTGCAATGTTAGGGGGACAGGTCAGAGTTTTCCTGCAATGTTGGGGAGATGTCAGAACTCCCCTGAAATGTTTGAGAGACATGTCAGAGCACCCCTGAAATGTTGGGGGACACATCAGAACTCCTTTGCAATGCTGGGAAGACATCAGAGCTCCCCTGCATTGTTTGAGGGACACGTCAGAGCTCCTCTGAAATGTTGGGAAGATATCAGAGCTCCTCTGCAGTGTTGGGGAGATGTCAGAGCTCTCCTAAAATGTTTGGGGGACATGTCACATCAGAGTTCCCCTGCATTGTTGGTGAGGACACATCAGAGCTCCCTTGCTCATGGCGGACTCCTTGGCTTTCTACACAGTCTCTAAGTCTCCTTTGCTTTATTTGAAGGGAAAGATTTTTCACCTCCATTCCTAGCC
The DNA here is from genome assembly GCF_003668045.3 of Cricetulus griseus. Taxonomy (NCBI): domain Eukaryota; kingdom Metazoa; phylum Chordata; class Mammalia; order Rodentia; family Cricetidae; genus Cricetulus; species Cricetulus griseus. The sequence continues at coordinate 77,495,025 of NC_048600.1, read as the reverse complement.
CATTGCAGCCACTTTGAAACAGGAGTTACTTCCATGGAAAAGAGAGCAAGCCCCAGAGTGACATCAGGGCATCTCCCAGCTGTCTGATGATGTTTGCCTTACTGTGAACCTTGGGACAAAATTGAGCTGTGCTGTTAGGTCCAAATGGGGTTTTTGTTTGCTTGCTTTAAACTTCGAGTGTGTATTCATACTCATGGATGCTTGCATTACAAGTATCATCGGGAACATTTTCACAACACCAAAAGCGATGAAAATGGCTTCCGTAAGAATCAGAGAAAGCCAACTCTCCATCTCATGTTCTCATGGAACAAGATAAGGTACAAGTACCAATTGATACAGCAAACTTGGCCAAGTCCTGCATGAGTGAGTCTGGTGTACCCAAAAAGGAAAGCCTGCTGCTATGTGGCTGTTGATAGAGCATTTGCCCAGAATGCAACCAAGCCCAATCCCAGAACCCTGTTTTTCTACACTGAAAATCAGCACTTCTCATTGACTGTGTTACGATAAATCTTTCCGCCAAAGCCGCCTGAGCCCTACCACCACGTGGGTGGTCTCGGTCAGCTGCCTGAGTTCTGCCCACCACGTGGATGGACAAAATAATTTACAGACTTATAGTAGGTACGAATGCTGCTTGGCCAATGACCAGGATTCTCATCTGTTAGCTCAGTCTTAATTATCATAAATCTATATATTTTATAAGACTTATAGAGGATGCCTTCCGTTGGTGCCCTCTCTTGCCCATGGATCACATTGTGCAGCTGAAGGATACAAAGGGGGAAAAGGGGGCCACTTCCTACTTCTCCTTCCTTAAATATGAGTCTCCTTGCTATGTCACTTCCTGCCTGGATCACCACTTCTTACTACATTTCCCAGAATCCTTCTTGACTCCTAGTCCTGCCTAACTTGCTACCTCATTGGCCAAACAGTACTTTATTTATCATCCAGTAAGACAAACACATCCCCATCAGAAAATCAGCACTTCCCATTGACTGGCCTCCCCTCATGTACCCAGCCACTCTGCAAATCAAGGATACAAGTGACATGCTATTTTAGCTAATTCGATCAAGCCTGCAGAAGGTTGGGGATGACACATGCTCAGCTCTCTCTATACATGCTCCTGTGGAAACGTGTGAGAAATGCAGCTTTTTAAGCTTTGCCACTTCTCAGGGAGTAAATATTTCCACTGTGGTCTGTTTCAAGCTACTGGCGTCACATCACTGAACACTGAGCAGGATAAGCAGGTGTGGCTGCCTCTTGTGGGCAGAAGGATGGTGGTCTCACACATCCCTAACTCTCATGCTTATAATAAAGGTAGGGATCCAGGCAGTAACACACTGAGACACACAGCAGAGAAGTGTCAGAGGCAGACTTTATATTCAAGGAATCTGACTGGGGAACCCAGGGTGTTTTTTGTTTGTTTTTTAATCACATTTTTTTTTTTTTGTGTGTGTGTGTGTGTGTGTGTGTGTGTGTTTGTGCCATCTTGTGTGTGATTAAAGGATAGTTCTCTCCTAGGTAGGTCCTGGGGGTCTGGGGGTTGAACTCAGTTCAATAGATTTGGGCTCTCTTACCCACAAAGCCATCATGTCAGCCCAGAGCTCAGGCTCTTGATCGAGGTGCTAACTGTCTATCTCTAGCCCTGACTATGGTCTCCATTCTAACCCTGTACTCTGTTTGCTCTATCTGGATTTTGCAGTCTAGGCATGAAAGAGAACTTGCCTTTCTTATGACTTCTTACCTTCCACTCCAGTCTCTATCTTGACTGATCCCTAGTGTCTGTTTATGTAGTGTCCTCTTCTCCTCTCACATGAGTCCCCCAGAGTAAAGAACCATATTGATCACTTTACAACTCTATGTGACTTGTTGCCAAATCCAAATCCAGGAGGTGCCTTTGTCTTTTATAAATTTTAGCAGTGAATCAAAACCAGCTTTAATGTGCATCTGTGAGCAGGGTGGCTATGATGAAGCAGCCCCTTATAAACAAGCTCACAGCCGTGTCAGGCAAGCTTCTATTTTCACTCTGGAGTCTCAATGTATGATAAACTTTTGCAATGGTGTCACTGCCATCTGTCCTGCGAGACTTTCAGGAAGCATGAGGTGCTGGTTTCAGTCACAGCTCTGACAGCTCAGCTCTGAAGATGAGAAGCAACCTTCTGTCTCAGTTCTGTTGGAGGGGAAGAGGGATGCCGATGCCTACCCTGCTCGGCTCCTGAGACTGCTTGGTAGATCTGTGTGGGTGGGCTCTGGAAACCAAGAGATACTATACAACTGTAAGATGGTATCTCTCCACTGAAGAATACTAGCTGAGATGCATGCTTTGCCAAATTCTGCCCCTGAAATCCAATGTGGGCTGAGTGAGCTCCTCCTCTTCAGGAATATTGCAGCTTGTAGCTTGCAGCTTGCTTTCTGGGCTAGCAGCAGCTCCTGAGAAGGTGTTAGAGATGCTATTGGGGCACCACCAGCTAGCTGACACAGAATCGCAGCATCCTTTACAAGTGATCAAACTATCTTTCCAGAATGCCACAAAGATCAGTTTCTTGATACATGAAAGACATACTATATTTGAATGTCTCAGGCCATAGTTTATAATGAGGAAACAAAAAGAAAACCATTAATATAAACCATCAAACAAAAAAGTGCAGCATGTCAATTTGGATATCATTTGTATAAAATGTCATATTAGGTTTTTATGTGATGGTCACATTTAAATAAATTTTAAAATCATTAAGAGATTGATAAGCAAACACTTGCCACTAAATAATCCCTTTTCTGTACAAGGAAACTGGTAGCTGATTGCACTGCAGTAAAACAAGAATCGTGGGCCAGTGTGCTAGATCTGAGTTCTATCCACCACTCACTCACAATGTAGAAAGACAGAACTGACTCTCCCAATTTGCCCTTTGACCTCAATGTGCATCCTACAGTACATGCACCTACACACACACACACACACACACACACACACTAAATAAATGTGATAACAATAAATGCTAATAGCTATTGTTTTGGTATTTGTTCTGAGATTTTTTTAGTATTTTTTAATTTATGTAGCTTTTACTATGAAAGGAAAGATAATATTATATTTGGAAAAAACACTGTAAGATTTTCCCCCTTATTGTTACTTATTTTGTTTTATTATTCCACTTAATTTTATATACTATAAATAATTTTCAATCAAAAAGCCATCAAATATATGTCAATGCATAGCTCAAAATAAGCAACCCCATCACATACCACTGCTAGTTGGTTTTAGTTATTAACAATACATGAGTGTCAATCAACTTTGGCAAAAGGTTATGAGAGACTATTTCAAATCTCCTACCCTGAAGAAAATTGAAACAAATCAATAAAACATAATGACATTATGTTGATCAGTCATAAATCACTCAAAAACAATAAAGGCAGCAGGAAGAAGAAAAAATTCAATAAAGCCCAAAGTGCATAACCCAGGGAAAGAGTCAGCCTGTTAGAAATATGTACTTAGGCCCCTTTGACAGAACTTGAAGTACCACAGACAACAAATTAACCCAATTACACACTTCCGAACACACCGATCCAGTGAATCATTAACTGGTATTTTCAACTACAATCAAAATAGTTGTGGTTTATGCAAATGTTGTTTTGTCTGTTTATGTTTTTGTTTAATATGTTTTCAAAGGTTAAAGGTAGGGGTTTGGTGAGAATGGCTAGCAGGCATTTCTCCTGCTTTAATTGACTGCGGAAAAATAGAACTGTTTAATTTTTAATTTGGAGAGAATTTTCTAAAGAGTGGTTCTCAAGTTTCAGCAGCATGTGTTAAGCACAAACTGCTGGCCTCACCCAAAAAGTCTGGATCAGTAGGTGCCGGGAGTGGTTCAAATTCTCCAGCAGCTTTCCTGGTCTGAGATCCCCAGGAAGGGCATTTCCCAGCCCATGCTGAGGTTCAGAGCAGTCATATATATTCATTCTGTTGCTTCTTCCACTGAGATTACCCCATGCAGATCAGACTTCAGCCTTGCTGCTGGGGAGCAACTAACTTCTCTAGCGTCTACAGTGCATGTTGGCTAATTAGCTTCAATTGGACAGACTTGCTGGCAACAAAGTCGGCTCGAGGAGGTTCAAAGAAACTCTGACATCCTCCCCGCCTCTCTCCTTCAACCTAGACAAATTGAAAACTAGAGAAGGAAACCAGCTCAAAGAAACCATCAAAATTAGAGTCAGAAAATAAGCTAAACCTTGAAAATTGCTTAAATCATTTAATCCGGGTAATTAGCAAAACACCTTGAGATAATGGTGTGCCTTCCACATACTTCACAGGGTTCACTGCCTGTAAAGCACATTTAATCATTAAAAGCTTGCACAGGACTTGCCACACGCCCAGCACTGTTTGAAGCACTCCACTGATAAAACTCATTTAATTCTCACCAGCCTTCTACAAAGAAGGCAACCCTCCCCCACACCTCCCCCATGCCCCACCCACCCCTACATCCCATTTCAAATGATGAAGAAACTGCTGCATAGAGAGGTTAAATAAATTGCCAAGGTCACACAGCCAAGTAAGGGAAAGCTCAGAGATTTGGACCTAGACAGTGTGAACCTAGTCTTTGGCTCTCTGTTGCCAGGCACTGGTGATCATGTGTTGGCTCAGGTTAAATCAGTTTTGTTAGTTAGTAAAGCCCATCCTTTACACTCATCTGTAACTGGGCTTTGCCCTGGCCAATTGAAAGAAGACCTTTGGAGGTGCCACCAGGCACTGTGTATGTTCCAAAGGGATCCCAGTAGATTGCAATGTGTGAGGACAGAGAACAGCAGCTACCAGGTCAAGCAGTATCCTATTTTGTTTTCTGTTTCTATGTTAAAGCATTCTGACCAAGAGCAACTTGGGGAGGAAAGGGTTTATTTGGCTGACATCCCCATGTCATAGTCCGTTATTAAGAGAACAGAGGCAGAAACTAATATAGAGCAATGGAAGACCTCTGCCTACTGGTTTGCTCCCCATGACTTGCACTCTATGGCTTGCTCCACATGGCTTGCTCAAGTCTGCTTTCTTATACAACCCAGTACTACCTGCCCAGAGGTGGCACTGCCCACAGTGGGCTGGGCCTTCACACATCAATCAAGAAAGTGCCTCTACAGACATGTCTACAGGACAATCTCATGGAGGCATTTTCTCAGTTGAGGTTCCCTCTTCCCAAAGGACCTGAGCTCATGTTGGAGTTGATTGACAAAAAAAACCAAAACAAAACAAAAAAAACAAACAAACAAAATAACCTAACCAGCACAGGTGACCACAGAGACCTCTTGGTTTGCTTTATGTCACAAAAGGCCAAGACAACAGCATCAGTAGGGACGTGCTCTACACAGGGGCAGCACTACACAGGGAAGTGCACATGGCTCTTGTCTAGAGAAGTTGCTAGAACAACATTAGAATGGAAGAAGTCAGGTGAGATGGCAGCAAAATGTGTGGACTCAATAGGCATATTGTTGCTTAAAACTCTGGACATATGGCTTCACTGACTCCAATTCACTGTTTGATACTGGGTTTGCTTCATCTAGAGAAAAGATGAACGTGTCCCCCACACCTTTTCTTTACTATTTTCTTTTATATCAGGTATTTTTCTGTATTTTGTTTTATTTCATCGTCTTAGAGATTTTGGGTTCAGGTTGTAGCCTCTTGTCTAAACTCTGGGACCTTCTGAGCTCCCAGCATAGACAGCAAGTTTCTGGGGAAAGTTATGACATGGCCAGTTATGACATCTGATGACATGACCAGCCAGCCTGGGAAGGATCTGAGTGGCACGTCCAGAACAACTGAGAGTGTTAGGGGGAATGGCTGACTTTAGGACTATACAGGTTCCCTCTGAAAGGTCATCCTCCCCCCCCCCCCCCCGTTTCCTTAAGAAGCCAACAGCACCAGATCATCATTCAAATACAGAAAACCACAAGCTTTAATATAAATTAAATCAGATGACAAAGGATATGATTACTAAGAATAGAATAGGAAAAATAGTAATACCAATTTAACGGCATTAGCATAAATGAGCTCTCAGCAATTGTTGCTGGAGTAGAGGCTTGTGAGCAGGTGACATCAGCAGTCACTTGTCATCTCATGTGGTCCACAGCTCTTGTAACTCTTAGCAGTGACCACTTACCTTGTTTATAGTTGCTGTAGTTTGGTTTCTGTTGCTGTGGTAAAACACCACGACCAAAAACAAATCAGAGAGGAAGGGCCTTGTTTCATCTTCTGCCTCTCAGGTTGTACTCCATCACTGAGGGACAATGGGAGAGGAACTCAAGGCAGGAACCTGGAGGCAGAAACTGAAGCAGAAGCCATGGAGGAGTGCTGTTTATTGGCTTGCCTCCTAAGGCTTGCTTAGCCTTCTTCCTTGTGCAACCCAGGACCACCTCTCTAGGGGTGGCACCATCCACATTGGGCTAGGCCCCCACATGTCAATCATCAATCAAGAAAATGTCCCATAGACATTCACACAGGCCAAATGGAAAGAGGCAAGTTCTCTAATTGAAGTCCCCTCCTTCCAGGTGACTCTACTTTGTATCAAGATGATAAAATGACAACAACAACACAATCAGCACAATAATCAAGAGCAAAAAGATAGGAGCTAAGGACTTCCCAGCACACGGCATTGCCAAGGATGACGTCATCGTTCACACCTGGCTCTGACACTGAAGCAGGAGCAGCTAAAACAGTGGTTCTCACCCTTTCTAATGCTGCCACCCCAAATACAGTTTCTCATGTTATGGTGACCCCCAACCATAAAATTATTTTGTTGCTACTTTGTAACTGTAATTTTGTTACTATTACGAATCACAACATAAATATATGATAGGAAACACCCAAAAGGGGTTGCACCCCACGGGTTGAAAGCCACTAAATTAAAGAATGCAGGGCCAAAATACAAAATGACAATGTTGGGTTTTCAGATTAAAAAGTTATTATTTGAAAGGGAAACAGTGGGGCATAAGAACAGTGCCCATACTCCTCGAAAGTATGACGAGGCTCCGAGTGACTGCACAGAGCAGAGACCCACAGAGCCATGGCTACCCAGAGTGATCTGCAGAGCTGCCAGCATCCCCATGGAAATTAATAAGAAACACAGTCTCAGGCCCCACCTGAGACTCAGTGATCAATTTGTTTAACCTCGAAACTCATGGGAGGAGGGTGTGCACTGAACTCTGTGAGGTACAGTACTGAGGTGTGAGCATCTCTCTGGAGCCGGCATCATCAGCTGATGTGAAGAGTCCTGACCTCTGGGATCATGTTGCCCCATCAGGACCATGGGATGCAAATGCACTGACTCTTTTAGCTCTCCACTTTAGCAGGTGGATCTTCTGCACACAATGGCAAAATGTCTTATCTGTGGTCCCTCCTTCAGTTCCTGTTGTGAATGTCTGATCAATCCCTACCAACACAGAATGGAGGGCCTTCCCCTCAGAGCTTCTGAGGTAGACAAACCTGCCCTCTGGGTGACACAGACCTGCAACTCCTGTGAGGCTGGACTGATGCAAATTCCTAATGAATTTCTGACCTGGCACCACCCAACTTGCTGCCTCCTTTTGCTCCTATTGTATCCCAGCACAACACCATGTGAAATGTGACTGCTAGGTTACTATGCAGACAGAATTTCAAAGGTCTTTGAAAGAAGATACAGGAGGACCAGTCAGAGGAAACACTGTGCAGAAATAGAGGACACAGTAAGGCAGCTGTGATCCATAAAGTGGGCAGTGTCTGTGAGAGGCTGGGAGATGGGGTGTCTCATGCATCCTCAGATGGAGCACAAATCTAACCAATTCCAGACTGTCCTAAAGGTAAGACAATAAAGTCCTGTTGCATTAAGATACTAAATGTATGAGACCTTCTTACAAAATACACTGAGTCCACCAGTGTTGGGAAGGTGCAACAAAATCATCCAACTTGAAGGATTTGTTGATCATACACAGGTTTTTATCTCTTTTCTCAGGCTGTGTGTGTGTGTGTGTGCGTATGTGTGTGTGTGTGTGTGTGTGTGTGTGCGCGTGTGCGTGTGTGTGTGTGTGTGCGTGTGCGTGTGTGTGTGTGTGTGTGTGTGTGTGTGTGTGTTTGTGTTGCACATGTGTGCAGGAGTGTGCAGTGTCTTCCTTTATCACTCTCCCCCTTAGGTTTTGAGGCAAAGTCTCTCTCTGTACCTGAAGATCGCTGTTTTGGCTGCCCCAGTCCTCAAGATCTCAATGTCATACACTATATATCAGCCATACTTTTACACAGGTGCTGGGGACCTGAACTCAGATCCTCATGCTTGCACCGAAGGTACTCTACCCACTAAGCCATAGCCCTCCCCCTTTTGGGAATTTTTAAAAACAAATTGTGTCCAGAGCTTTGGCCTGCTGTGGAGTTGACATACTTCAATTCCCAGTGGCATTCCTGGTCAGGCTGAATGAAGCATCAACGCTTATGCGCAGAGTCCAAGGAATATTCCTAGGGTAGGTTACTTTAGTTGTTTTACTTAGTTAATTAAACATTTTTCAGATGAAGCATTTTATAGTTGAAGTCTGGCTGATTCTTCTTTCTTTTCCTGAGGGATTCACAAAGTTCCGATGATCTATAGCAGTGGTTCTTAACTTGTGGGTTATAACCCCTTTGGGGGAATCAAATGACCCTTTCACAGGGGCTACATATCAATATTGCATTACAATTCATAACAGTATTAAAATTACAGTTATGAAGGGGTAACGAAATGATTCTATCATTGGGGTCATCACAACATGAGGAACTGTATTAAAGGGTCACTGCATTAGGAAGGTTGAGAACCACTGGTTTAGAGGTACTTAGAGGCATTGTCAGGGCAATTGTGGAATTGAAGTGCTCACTCCTTCCTTTTGCCCTCCTCCATATTTAGTATCATCAGCAACATTACATCCTTCCACTGGGCTGTTGGCACTATGGGCGAGGATTGAACTCGCTGTGTACTTTAATGTCCAGAGCCTAAAGTTATCAGGCATTCCCAACTGGGAGCATTTTAAATTAGAGAGCTTAGAGAGTGCTGTGACTTGAATTTTGCCCCACTGCCCAGTGTATATAGAGGAACCCCAATCCTCAGTGTAAGACTATCAGGTAGAGACTTTGGAAGGTGACATGACAAGGTCACATGGATGAAGAATGTCGCCATGGCCACCCAGAGCCTGAGTTTCAGCTCCCAGAAGGGAAGAAATAAGTTTGTTTCTTCTAAGTATGGATATATGGCATCCCTCCTATTGTAGCAACCACTTGGACTGAGGCATGGAAGAACAAACACAGCTATGCCAGCAAGAGCCCACTTCCTAAGAGAATGCTTTAGGGCAGGGTTTCTTAAAGCAATATTTTCTTTCAAATTCTCTTTAGCCTGACTTTTCCTACCACAAACTGACATTACTTTGTGGTAGTCCTGGGCTCTTTCTTCAGATTATAGCTGTCCCTGATACTTTGTTGGATTGATTCAAAATAATGCATATTAAATTAGTATTTAAATGGAAGTTTGTGTTCCAAAAGGCCCAACGTCTTCCTACTGATGCTGCTACTAAAGCATGGGAAGCAACTTCTAAAGAGTAAGGCAAACTATCAAGTCAGTAATTCCTGGGTAAAGAGCTGTTGAGGAGAATGGAAGCTGTGAAGTCTCCTTTGCATAATTAACCGCCAGAAATGTGTCCATTTAGAAGAAAAGACACAGTCACTAGTGATAGCCAGTTGGTGGCAGAAAATAAAGAATGTAGGTTGGGCATGATGGTGGGCACCTGTGATCACAGCGTTCAAGAGGCTGAAGCAGGGAGATCAAGAACTTGAGGCAGCCTGGGCTGTATAGTGAGATGCTGTCTCGAAGACATGAAGGGAAAGTGTCATTGTCTTCCCTATTGTCAAGGGGTGTCCTCAGAATTGTCATGAATCGGTAGTAGGTGAGGTGGCCAAGGCTGACAGAAGCTCCTCCACACAGAAAGAAAGCTTCTGAGAGAGTGCTATAGGAAAGCCTTTTTCTCAATTTTTATGTTATCCCAGTTTATTTCAAATATAAATTCAGGCCAGGATCGAGGAGCAGAGATGTGAGCAGAGCTGGGCTGATACATCAAGGTCAGATTAAGTGGTCATAAAGCAAAGACCCAAATTTTGGGAAAATCCCTAATTTATTTCACAGGGAAGCCTTTAAAATACAACAGACATACTAACATGTACTTTAAGAACACCTTTACATGAGGAGACAGGAAAATATACAGGCCTGGCTGCTGACGTTGGCACTTGTGTGCCAGCTGGAATGCTACTGAGGAACAAACAGACTTCATAGTGTTGGTCTTGGGCACTTGGCTGGATATGTTAAGTCCAAGTCACAGTGTGCATCTCTGAAGGGCTATGTGGCTTCCCTCAGTGGGGTATAGGTGGAAAAGCTTCCCTCAGTGGGGTATAGGTGGGGTATAGGTGGAAAAGATTCAGGCACAAAGCAGCTGAATCGCTGAACTCTTCCTGTCTGCTCCAGTAACAATACTTCCTGTCTGCTCCAGTAACAATACTTCTTCCTCAAGGACTTCCCCTCCCCCTGAACCCCTAGACCCCTGGACCTTTGGATCCCTAGACCCTTGGACACTTGGACACTGTACCTACCTTCTGACCCTTTTAAAACTTGTTCCTTATAATCCTGAGGATTTAGATATTCCCAGAGTCTCATGTCAAGTTCTAAAAATATTGCTTACATTTACTTGTTTATTTGGGCTGGGGGCATAAGTGTGGCAGAGTGTGTGTGGAGTCAGAGGACAATGGGAAGGAGTCATTTCTCTCCTACCATGTGAGACCAAGGGATCAAGGCCTTTACTCACAGAGCCATCTTGCCAGCCCCCAGAGCTTCCGTGTCTTTTCCTCACCGTTGTACAGGTTTCTCTTGGAAGAGTTTTCCCAAGCACTTGACTATCCCCTTCATTTCCTTGGCTTTGATGTCCCTGGCTCAGGGAGTTTTTCTGGCCCAGATATCTTTAAGAGGGATCTGTTTGGATATGGTCAGAATGATTAGAATATTGCAACAAGAACTTGAAAATTAGATTGCTCTCAATTAGCACATGTTGTGAAATTGATATACAATGGATGCAGTCACAGAGACACCAGGAAGAAGCAGAGTGGCTCCAGGCATTGCACTAGGACCTGTCTGTCCAAAGTAAAATGTGCCACTCTTTAAGAGATGTGGGGGGGTTCCTCAGTAAAGTAGAGAATAAGGCCTTGGGCACAGTTTAGGAGGGAGGGTCCTGAAGAGGGAGGGAAGGAGGGAATGAGGGAGTAGGGGGGGAAAATAGAGGTGGGGGGAGACAGACACACACTGGATGGTTGGATGATATTCACCCCATACCCACTGGGAACTCATCTACGGAAGATGTCTGCCCTGGGCCCCCTTTCTCTCTCATTAAAGAGCACTTCGGCTGCTTCTCTTTTTGATTTGGTTCCCAAGAAGGAGATCTATGATTAGGAGTTGGCTTCCTACATAGCTTTGCCTATAAGGAAGGAATGTGCTGGTCATGCTGAGAGGCATATTCCAGACAGGTGACAGCTCTTATTATAGGTGATGGAATGAGAACACTGGCTTTATAACTCAGCCCTTTGAATTTGGTTAATGTGCTTCCCTCTGTCTCAGTAGGCTGAAAGCACAAGTTCTGGAGCTGCAAGGCTAGAAACCAAACCCCAGACATAGCAAAGTCACTTCAAATGGTCAGTGACACCCTGAACACTCCAGACAATGCTCTGACCCCCAACAGACATTTTTTCATCTGAACCTCTACAGATAACTGCATCTGTTGGCGTCACGTGTCTTGTTACAGACACAGTGAATGCAAATAGTCTTGACTCAACCTGACAGCAATAGGTTTTCCCTTTGCCAGTTTTCTGATTTTCCCATTTCTGTAAAGAGTACCAGGGTGGATTCTCGGAATGGGCTGAACTTAAGTCTCATCAGTGATCTCAACCTCAGGTTCACATTTAATCAGAAAACCTGTCCTACTGATTGTTTCTAACCCCTCAACTGCCTTGTCTTTTTCTACCATCATGAAGCTAATTTTAGCATATCTACTCATGCTGGAATTAATACAGCACCACTCTGGTCCCCAATAATTACCTCTATAATTAATGTCATCCAATGAATCACAGCTACAACATAATAATGATCCACAATTTGGCTCAACACCACTCAGGTGTCTTACTTATAATGCACACACACACACACACACACACACACACACACACACACACACACACACACACACACACACCCTACACTCCGTCATGCAGTCATCGATTACCTGTTGCTGGACAGCAAACCATGCCCAGTCCTCATGCTTGCACAGCTATCATGCATCTCTTTTGCTCCTTGAATGCAGCTATGGAGGGCTGTAAGGAGACAGCAGGTCTGGATCTCCTGTATTGTCAAATGAACAGCTTGAACGGGGCCTGTGGGATTCATGTATAGGTGGAGGGCTGGCAGAATTAGCAACCTGCTGCTCAGCAGCACACTGGGATGGTGCCTCTTCATACCCACAATGGTGAGATCCCTCACAGCATGGCAGTGGGCTTGCAAGTGTCAGCAACCCAGGAGAGGACCCTTTATATTTTACTCCTCAGCCTCAGAAGTTGAATAGTGTGATCTGTACCATGATGACAATACTATAGGAATCAAGGGCATGGAGCCTGGGTACCATTCAGCAGAAAGTGTTCCAAGGTTATGATTGAAAGATGGAAGGAAGGTTAGGAAGTGAGGGAGGATGAAGAGGGAGGAAAGAAGGCTTCAGAATGGGAAAGACTTTTGGGCAGTCTCGTTTTAGGAAAACATGGGCTATCACAGCAGCCTATAAATGAGCAGATTGGACTAGGTCACCTAGTGATTAAAGCAATGAACTGTAAATGAGTGACTGATTGAGAGTAGCCAAGTGACATGTTTTCTGTAGAGCAGCAAATGACCTATGACTATATTGGTAAATCTTAGAGTTTCTCTTCTCACGTTACACCTGAGGCCCACCCCCCCCCCAAAAGAAAGAAATGTGACTTTCGTGGTTCATAAATAGTGGCAATGTTGTGGACAGGGGCTAAGTCTATTGAGCTATCCTAGCCATAGCATGCTTAGGTCCAGTAGGTCCAAAACAGAGAGGGTAAAGTATATTCTTAGCAAATGTACAAAACCATCCTCGTAAGCAGGCAGATTTGGGAACACTGTGCATGCTGCAGTTTACTGCTCAGTGGAGCTGCTGTTACAGACCAGCAGACAGGTGGCTTGTAACAGAAACCCAGCAGGGTGTGGCTGCATAGCCTAAATATTTGTAAGCCCCTCCCCTCATGGAAGACATTATTGCTAGTCCATAGGCCTTGTGCACGAATTAATCTCCCTGGGTAATTAGGAGGATGACGACTCAGGCTTCCCTGCTCTGCCCTGGAGAAACAGCAGTCAGGCACTGACTTGCTGAGGATCATTTAATCCATGCTGGCGTGCTGGCAGCCTGCCGTTTCCCCTCAAATGCTTCAAGAACAAAGTAACCTGTTACCACAAGCAGAAGTCATTCGGGTACCAGCTGCAACTGTGAACTGGCAGAGGCAAGCTCACCCTTCATTATGCAATTATCCATAATTAGGTGTTCATTACTACTTTATCATCGGGGAGTCAGCACCCACCTGTGAACGGCTGTTGTGAGGCCCGGCAAGCCAGTGGAACAGTGCCTCGCTTGTTCTCCAGGACCATGACATCTCAAGTCAGCAGTTATAGCCTGTGTGTGTAGAGAGGCCATCCAAAGTGACAGGAAGACAGATGCAGCTGTGGAGTCAAGTGTTTGCATATGCAGATGCATAATGCTGTGTTCACTTCAGGGCTCGCTCGAAGTAGATGGACAGTAGAGAAGGGGAGAGGGAAGGAGAAAAGTTGCTTCATCCTCAGTGTATGGAGACACTGCAGTCAGAACAAAGCATCCTTCCACTGAAGCTGAGGGATGGAGCTGATCAGAACTCTGATTCTCAGACCAGACTTACCTTAATTTTTTTTCAAAAAAAAAAATGTACCCCATTTCTGTAAGTGCCTCCTGGACCCTAGTAGAAGCAAGCCCTCTTTCTTATCTTCTTACCTCCTGGCACACATTGCTTAGGGACATCAGCTCATCAGCACAAGTCAGGTTGGCTGGATAAATGAAATGTTAATAATCAAATAGTGGGTATATAGGGGCTGAGTACTGGTCCTGATGCTTAGAGAGAAATCCTACAGTTACCTGGTTACATACTCCTTAGCCAGCAAGAAACAGAAGCCCAAGTGCTCACACTAAGCAAAAGGTGCAGAAACCCAGGGGACACAGACTACACAAATCCTAAACTTGAATGTAAATCAGAGCCAAGCAGTGAATTAAGCTGCAAAACCCCAGTTTTTACTGGAGTACAAATGTTTGGTTTGCTTCTATCCCAGAAATGACTGGTGCTCTGGGGATAATCCACTCTTCTCTGCTTCCCAGGAAGGAGGCAGGGGTGTAAACCCATTGATTTATCTGTCAAATGCATGCAAAGGCTCCAGTAGCCAAAGATCCCTGGCTGGGCAGCAATGGGCACATGTGCATTTAATTCACTACAAACTTAGAAATAGCTTCACTGTATGTGTGTGTTTGGGTGGGGAGGGGCCGGTTCAGGGAATGAGAGGGTGGTAGCAGCTGTACAGCTCTTTGATGACAGAAAAGTATATATCACTGTGAATTCAACAGAATAATAATGCTAGTTTGACCAGATTGATAACGGACAAAAAAAAAAAAAAAAAAAAAAAAAAAAAGAGTAGATTCTATTTTACCAGAATGTTCAAAGAGACCTGTATTACAAATGTTCTAGACAACAACTTGGCAAACTGGTTTTTATTAACATGGAGTGGCCTTTCCAGCATTGTAGAAGTCTTCCATACCAAAAATAACTACATAATTTAAAAATTGAGTAATATGGGGAAAAATAAAGCTATTATATACAGAATCAAGACAATGTAAAACAAGGCAAACTTGCAGCATGTGACCAACAACTAATTTTTGTGACATTTACAGTTTTTTTTTTTTAGAGAATATTCAAGGTTTTTTTAAAAAGTACTTACTAATTATATGTACAGTGTTCTGCCTGCATGTCTGCTTACAGGCCAGAAGAGGGCACCAGATCTCATTGTAGATGGTTGTGAGCCACCATGTGGTTGCTGGGAATTGAACTCAGGACCTATGGAAGAGCAACCAGTGCTCTTAACCTCTGAGCCATCTCTCCAACTCCCAACATTCACAGTTGGACTTCAGGTGAGTAGTAAAGCATTTGCCTAGCATATGCAAGGCTCTTTCCGCCCCCAGAGCAGAAAATAAAACTTAGATCTATTGAAAAATAACACATGAAAAATAAAACATAAAAGTGGTCAGTTATGGATATCTACTCATATTTAAGACACACACACACACCCTGAGTGACTGGGTGATTCATGGACAAACTCATGAAATTACATGCATGGGAAGGTTGACTTCAGCATTGTTAGAAACCAGTCACGAAATGGGAAGCAACTCTGCCTGTCAATATGGAAGAGATTAACAATATGAAGCAGCCCTTAAAAAAGAATAAGACCTGATACATAAAGATCTCACAGGTATTTGAGTGAGACCAAGCAATGTTTAAGATTCCTATATGGGGTGGGGTGGAGGATTAGCATCACAACACACACACACACACACACACACACACACACACACACACACACACACACACTCCACACCCCATAGTATATATGCACATGAGTAGGAAGTATTACACAAAGAACTTAATGCTATGTATTTTCCTTTTCTGTGGGGATCGAGGAAGCCCTGAGTGAATGTGTAAGGAGAGGATACAGTCCTCAGTGAATGAGTGTTGCTGACATGAGCATGGTCATGTCAAGGACCCAAATGCCTTGGACCCAGGGGAATTTCAAAGCCTTTCTCTAGTGCCTGTGCACATTTTGACAGTGTATACAGAAAAAACTTTCAACTGCAGCTTCCTCCTCTGGATGCTTACAGCCTGAGGTTGCTCCTCGACAGAGACCCCCTCCTACTAAGGGCAGCTAAACCTGCCTTCCTGTCCAGCTGCATCTAACAACCCCACCTCCCTGACTCAGATATATAAAAGCCCTGAGTTTTCTGTGGTTTCCGGTTGTTGCCAGCACATCTCCAACAGAGCCCATGGCCCATCCCAGCTTTTGTGCACCTGTGTCTGTCCTCCATTCCTTCACTCCTAGCACCAGAGAGATCAACCCCCAAGCCCTGTAAGGTCATGCAAATTTTCTTTTCTCGTGTATAGAAGAATTTGGACCAAAGTGCAAAGGGTTCAGGTGATCTCTTTAAAAATGTATGCTTTCCTTGCATTCTCTTTCTTAAAACACTAAAAACCACTTGAGTGTCAAATTCCTGAAGCAGACTAATGCAGCGAATGTTCTAGTGTCCAGAAATACTGTCAATACTGAGATCTTGTCTCAAAACCACAACCACAAACAAATAAACAAACAAGATAAAAAAGCATCACCTGCTAGGAAACATACCCATAAGTAACACAAAGACTCCATATCCCGTGTTATACAATCTCAAAGAGATCAAGGACTTTTCACAGTCATGCATATGTCTCAGAAAGGAGTACGACACACATCCTGTGTCATTTATACACAGACATGGCACACATCACACACTAGGGCATGTGGTCAACAATAAAAACACCTTCCCCCTTGACAAATGCATTCAATGTCTCTGTCTATTTTATGTTGCTATAACAAAATAACAAAGGCAGGTACTTTATCTGAAAATGGGTTTTTCAGATCACAATTCTGATGGCTGGAGGTTCCTAACAACATAGCGCTGGCATTCTGGTAGGGCCTTGACTGTGTCAACATCCAGCAAAGAAGTGGAGAGGGAACTTCAATGTGCAGAAAGGGCCGAGGCATGGGTACTCTCACTTGTAACAACCCACTCCAGGCTGGGGATACAGCTTAGTATAGAGTGCCGTGTAGAATGTTCTAGGCCCTGGGTTTATTTCTTGGAACTTGAAAAGAAAAGGAAAAAATAAAATCACAAAATAACCCAGTCACAGATGACTTGACATACTCCTGCAAGACAGCAATAATGAGTTCAAGAGGGTGTTTTCTCTAAAGGAACAGAACTGACAGGACAAACATATTAAAGAAGAATTGAATGGATGGACTTGCATGATATAGTCTGGACATGGTCCAGGGAGTCTCACAATGGCCATCTTACATGGGTGAAGCTGAGAACCAACAGTGGTTCAGTCTAGGAAACTGGATATCTCAGCAGTTCCATTCTGACACCAAAGGCCTGGAATATTCTTAGAGAGCTGCTTGTCTCCAGTCCATGTTAGAAACCTTAAAAAACTGTTCTAATGTCAATGAAATAATCATTATCAGCAGCAACAGGATAGGTGAACTGGCCAGTGAGACTAGTGGTCCAGGAAGCTCTCCCCGCCCCCCCCCCCCAAAAAAAACAGCACAAAGCCATTTTACCACCACCAGAGGGTGCTACCCACACCTAGGGTGGGTCTTGCCATCAACAACTAAGGCAATCGAGGCACCTCTAAAACATCTATTTATCCTGTTGGTTTCCATTCCTCTAGAGAACCCTGACTACCAGACATTGTGGCCCCGGAAGTTGTTCTGAAGAATCGACTGTAGGGATGAATTTCTCTAGCGGGCTTGGTGGTATCTGGAGCTGTTTCTCCAACTCAACAAATCTGCACATCCTGAATGAAGACTCCTCTGGTGAGCAAGAGGGCACTGAGAATCCACGGTGCGAACTATTTGAAGGACTATGCAAGACAAAAGCATTTGATGATCCTGGTTGCCCTCTTTCGAGAAGCAGCATATTTGAGGCTTCTTCTACACATAGAACGTTTGGACTTTTTTAGAAAAGCAAGGGAAACAATGATGCTGGCTAGTGACTTTCTGGCATCCCAGGATGACGTGACAAAGAAAAGGAATGAGCTAGGATAAAAAACAGCCAGTTCTGTCTGGAGAGATGGCTCAGTAGTTAAGAGCACTGGTTGATTTTCCAGAGGACCCAGGTTTGATTCTCAGCACTCACCAGGTGGTCAACACCTGTAACTCCAGTCTCAGGAAATCCAACGCTCTCTACCGGCCTGTGGAGGTTCTGCATGCACAGGGTGCGCAGACAAACATGCAGGTAAAACACCATACACAGGAATTTTAAAGAGTATCCAGCAAATAGACACTCTAAAGGTTTCTATGTGTGGACTGAAGCAGAATCTTCTCTGCAGCAGCCACAGAGTCCAAGTTGCTGAAAACAAAACCCAGCCCCTATCATGTGAGTGGCTGACTTACAACATCAAGCTTGAATGCTTTTTGAGGGGACTTATTATGAAGTGAACATATGGCCTGGATATTTCTTCTGATTGGAAAGCTTGCCCAGGCAACTCTGTCAACTTCAAGCATTAGGCAAAATGTCCCTGAGGGCCACTCTTCCCACCCCAATTAACACTCCACTGCCCACGGATTTCCCTTTCAGCCTAGTTCTAATTTCCAGCCACCCCCATAGGTTTGGCATCTTCCAGCAAGCAATTAAGTTGCATGTTTCATTTATGCTTTTTGGCAAATTTCCCCTCTATGTACAGGTTCACATGTAACACAAAATGCTCCAGTGGTCTACAAGCTACGTGAAGGAAGGGGTTTTATTTAATGATTTTGATCTTGATGATGGCATGAGTTGTGGCCAGCAGTAGTGATGGACACACATGACAGCTTATCCAGGCTCCCCTCAGCCATGAGTGTCCCTGTAGCCTCGAAGGCTTTGGGCCTCTATTTTGTATAATTCACTTTCATAGAAATGAAAATGTCCACTATCAGCCATTCCCTCTATGTGTTATTCTTATAAAACGATATTAATTGAGAAGAGTCGGCAGTGACCTTGCTCCCTAAGTGAAAGCCGGGACCTGAGGAGAAGCAGTGAAGCCTTTGCCAGGGATGACAATATGAAGGAAGGTAAAAGGCACTGAAGCCATGGGGCTATAAGCTCCAGGATGCCCTACCTTGCCCTTTGAGTAAAAACAACAGAGTTAAATTGAGGATTGTGCACCCATTGCCATTCATAATCATTAGCAACAATGAACAAAAGACCTCAGTCTTGGTCACTGAGATTTCAATTGATTTCCTGGGATTGAACCTTGAATTAGTTATTTACTGATGCCAAGACCTGGACTAAGGAGGTCACATTCAGGCAATGTTTCCGAAGGCCATTAGATAGCACTATCTCCACCTATAAATTTGAAGCCCAGACTCTGACTTCCTGGAGGGGGCGGGGGAGCGGGAAGACTCACAAGATGGTATGTTTATCTTGGTGATGGAGATGCCACCAGGCTCCTGCATTTACCCACAGGGTATGGTGTGAGAGGAGACGAAGCATGGAAGCCTAGATAAAGAAAATTCTTCCTTTTTGTTCTTTTTTTTTAATATAGAATTCTAGCAGTTTCTGGGAACCATTGTGTCCGTACCCAGGGTTAAGTGGCACATAAATATCCTAGGTCAGTCTCAAGCTGAGACCCTGTTGTAAAAGAACTAAGAGGGTGCCTCAGAGCCTGTAGATTCCACTTGGGTTGGGGATAGGATCTTAATTCTACCTCCTGCTTCTGAGACTCTCTATGGATGCTGGCTGCCCAGACAGGCTCTTTATCATGCTGCCTTTTTAATAGCATAGGACTAGTTGCTTGGGAGCAGAAGAGTCTGAGGAAGGGTACTGACATTTATGGAGTGACAGCTGTTTACAGGACAGCATGATTTCTCATATACTGTTTTAATTCTATCACTAGCCATCTCTGGTAGAAAGTATTTCTGTCTTGCTGATGACATCACTACAGTCCCCCTCCCCCCAGATTGCACCGCCTGGGCACTAGATGAGGCTGAGTCTATGAAAACTGTTGGGTGGCAGGGTTTTGCATAGCTCTGATACTTGAAGGGCACAAGCAACTTTTCCAACATGAATTATTCTCTTTAGAGTGGTTTGAACTGCACTGACTATAAAACAGAAGAGCTGGGTGATAAAAACCACGCATACGGCGTCGTTAAGATTGCAGTCAGACTTGCTTCCCAGGATCCTAGAATAAACCATTCTCCTTCCCAACTATGCTTCCCAGGTGCTGCCCCTTTCTTGGATGCCCTTCCCCATCTAGTGGGCTAAATCTGAGGAGTCAGTTGAAGCCAATCCAAGTCCCACTCCTGCAATGATGGTTTCTGCAGCATCCTCTACTCATCATACTCACGTCTCATATGATTGATCGACAGGATCTTTAAAACCAATCAAATGTTCCTTTGAAGCATGGTAGATTGTCCCACAGTAAAAGAGTTTTCAGGCACAGAGTCCATTGTTACCAGCTACAGCTTTTCCTAAGTGGAGCATTTGGTGTAGTAACAACTCACATTGATTGGATAAATACTGTAATGGTAAGGCATTGTGCTTATCTTTATATGGAGTGATATACTTAATAGCCATAAACATCTAAGGGTGCTGTTATTATTATTATTATTATTATTATTATTATGTGACTTTTATTTTTCAGTATATGTATGTTCATGTATATATGTGCATGTGTGTATAGGTTCCTGTACACATATATGCATACATATATGGAGGCCAGAGATTAGTATCTGGTGTCTTCCTAAGGAATTTTCTACCTTAGATTTTTATTTTATGTGCATGAGTATCTTGCCAACACGTATGTCTGTGTATCCATCACATGTGTGCAATGCCTTCAGAAGCCAGAAGCCAGAAGGGGGTTCTGATCTTCTGATTGAGCAATATCTACTTATGAGCTGCCATGTGAGTGGTGGAAACAGAACCCAGGTCCTCTGCAAGAGTAGCACAACTGAACCATCTCTCCAGCTCTTACCTTATTTTTTGAGTCAGGGTCTCCCCCTGAACCTGGAGCCCACTGATTTGGCTATACTGGCTGGCTGACTCTGCCTGCCCAGAGATAAGATTCCAGGTGTTCCTGCTTTTAAGAGGGTGCTGGGAATCGAACTCAAGTCTTCATGCTTGTATGGCAAGTACTTTACCAATTGAATAAGTTTTTGTTTTTGTTTTTTTCTTTAGACTAGAGACATTGAGAGACTGCTCAAGTTCACACACAGTGGAAGTGATAGGGCTGAGATTCTGACCTGGAAGTCTAACTGAAGACTCAGCTCTCCCTACTGGAACAGCCCCTGGTGACAGTCTCCCTGATCATGGTTTATATCTGAAGGCAGATGTTGGATGCAAAGGAATCTCTAGTAATTTTAACATCACTTTCTAGACAGCTTTACAAATTGTCCCAAGATGGGTTTCATTCTGAATTTTATTTAAATACCTATTAATTTTATGCACATGCATATCTTCCCTCCCCCCTTTCCCTGGCACTGTGGTTTGCAGTAACTATTCCAGTGCATGTATTTGTGGATCCAAACGAAGTTCTATCAGCAGGGTAATTCCAACAGTGTAGTGGCTGAGTTAAAAATGTCTGTGCTTTCATTTGATATTCAGCCAAACTTCTGTCAGAAATGTCTATTCCAGCTGTGATGATAAGAATATATGTGCTTCCCCACCTTTGTAACACTGGGCATTACCAAGTTTCTGCTGTGAGGAACACAACGTCTCATTGTTTTATGTTACTTTTGCTCAACTGAGTTTTGGAACAGAGGTAGACCTTGGAGCCTCTATCACTTTTCCAACTTTCTTCCTGGCACTTTAAACCCCCACGTTGCTCACAGAGAAGTCTGTCTTCTGAGGCCGGAGAACCACCGTCATACTTTTCTATGGGCCACGCTAGTGCTAACAGGCAATGTCTGGTGCAAAGGTCTCTTGGGTTTCCACATCTGCAGCTTTGTACAGGCCTCACCTCTGAAAAGCCTCAAAGTGTGAAGCCAGGCTTGGCCTAATGTGAATTAGCAAGACAAAGAGACAGCGAGGGGCGGGGCTGTGATGCGCTTTAATGTACCAAAGATTTATGAGCCCTCATGGATCTGCCTCAACCACCCATTTTCTATCCCCTCTGCCCACATCCAAACGGGCTGCCTTTGTTCCGATGTGATGGTCATTTAGAATTATCCAGCAACAAATCTCACCACTCAAAAAGGATGGGAGCAGAGCGATGGGGAGAGTTCAAGCTCTGACCACAGAACTCCAGAGCTGGGAAGATGGGAATGTGGGAATGTTTCAGTGGTCCCATGGGCCTCCCCCCTTGACTTTTGTTTATGGTCTCAACCCTTTAACGCTGTTTGTTTACTTGAGCATGTGAATAAAGCCTTACAGAGGCCTGGAGTGGGCTGCAGTGAGTCTCGGAGAACCAAGACCCAAACTGAGACTCCATGGAGCAAATCCAGTACTACTTCAAAGCTCAGCTTGCAAGTGCAAGATCTCTCTGTGGTAATACAAATGTCAAGACAACTTCTCCTTAATTGCAACAAAGGGTAAAAGTTACTGGGGTCCTAAAGCTTCAGCTCATTACCAGGGTGCTAGGGAATCCTCCTGAGTTTCCTCACCAGAAATTTGCAGGTCTCAACAAGTTTCTATTTGCCCATCTAGGCAATGGGTAGATGTTGCAAGCTTCATAGTGGGAAGTCTCATTGCTCACCCCCAACCTTCCTCTGCCTAAGGCAGTGTTCATAGAAGGTACAGGAAATAAAGGGAAGGCCTCGTCACCCGAATCAGTTGGAAATGGTATCACAGATCGTGCCAAACTCTGAAGAAGCCTTCCTGCAAAGGTCACTGGACACGGAAACTGTGGGATAGTGTACCCCTCACAGGTTTAAACTAATATAAAGTAAATAAATAAAAGTAGATTTGTGCTCTTAATTAAAAAAACAATATAACAAGAAGAGGGACCTAAAAGTGGTCAGTTGGACTAACTGAATTGAGTCACACAGAAAGGCACTTGGTGGAAATGCACTCTAGCCCAGCTTTGCCCTGAACCAGGGCAGTGGCAGAGTTGGCATCGCAGCATCCCACACTCTGCGCTTTGGTAAGGAATCTACAAAGAACAAGATGTGCAGGGACTCTGCATCAGGCTTGCTTGAAAATTCTAATCAACTTCTAGGACCCAAAACAAATAGCTTTAAAACAATATTCAAGCTGTTTGTTTTCCTATCAACACAGAATCATGCGTTGGACTGTGGGTTGTCATACATCATTCTTAATCTGTCACTGCTGAAATCAGTGCGACAGTCGGCAGTCCTCAATTAATGCAAATTAAACCAGTTGTCTTGTCTATAATTGTCTAAACTAGCAAAGCGCCTTTCTTTGGTGACAGAGAATCCCAGACTCCTTGCTCTGCTACCCCTAAGGGCCCAGCACTTGTTTCATGCTTTATCTCTTTCTTGTGGCTTTTATCCACACAACATTAAAGGGACTCTCTTCCCTTTATGCAGGCAAATAAAAAGTAGATTTAGAGAACAAAGATGAAAAGAGACATTCCACTGACGGAGTACTTCAGAATCCAGCGGCCTCGTGTTCAGACGCTGGCCAAGTTAAAAGTTGCACTGGATTCTTTGACATCAGAAACTCATACCAAGAAAAAAAAAGAAAAGAAAAGAAACAGAGCGTGTTCCCGTAAGGACTTGATGTACATTAAACTGAAGCAGTGCCATTGGCTGCTCTTGTAAAGGGATTTCCAGACCTTGGCTAACAGGGAAGAGGAGCTCATAGGCAGCAGGCTGCCACTTACCCTCTCAATCTGGTTTCTGTTAAAGGACATTGTCTCTAAGTGCAGAGCAGGTAGCAGAGTCACAGCTGAGCCACTGCCTCTAAGACATCCACATCTCACCAGAGAAGCAGGTTGGGACCATCTGTGGTGAACTGCACAGGCCGGTACAAGCTTTCTTAGCCAGGCAATCATCAAGCAACGAGAATTCACTTAGTTCCCCAAATGAGGACCCTCAGAAGAAAGGAGTTGATGCCTCTCCAGAATCTTCTAAAGGTCCTAAGAGTACTCATGGAAAAGAGCTTGAGTCCAGCTTTAGGTCAGAGGCACACTTGTTGTGACACTCACTGGGCTTTCCTCTCTCATTGTCATCCAGATGAGGTCACATGTTCGCATATGGGAGAAACCCTCCTCTGGCCACACTTGAATCACATGTGGGATTTGATTGATACTGTCTTTCTCATTGTCACCTCACATCTTCCCCAACAGGTGGCACATCACTAAGCATATACTTCTTTATGACAAGCCCAATATCCCTTATTACGGCTGCTGGTCAAAGTGGATAACTAGAGCTTTTGTTTAAACATAATCTTTGCTCTTAACCTTCCCTATACCCCACATATAGCCTAGAGCTACCAGCTCATGAGGTCCATGGCCTTGTTGTGGGTTCAACTTGTGGGCTGAGGACAATGTGAGTTAGCCAAGCTTGCAAGTGCACCCCTACACAGACACTTACTAACCCTACAAAGCCAACTTAGATAGGATACTCCTCCTCACAAGTCAAAATAGATGAAAACAAGCTACCTGGCCTGTCAGTCAAACCAACACAGTAGCTCCAGACAACATTACCACCTCGTATTTATGTTGTTTATAATCCCCTCTCATACACAATCAGAGAAACTCTTGAGTGGCCAGGAAAGCATATGAAAGGTGATGAGATCAGACACTGAAGCACATTTCTGTTTACCTTTGTTCTTTTGGGTCAAAGCTCCATGGATAAATCCATGTGCGGTGAACCTTGGAACTTCCCACCTAGTGCCTTCATCATCTCTTTGAGTCATGAGAGTGAGCTTTCTTAGAAAATGATTACCCAGCCCCAGGGAAACCTTTTGATGACAATAGCCCTAGGTTCTATAAACCTAGAATTTAGGTTTATATAAACCAATCTTAGCACCCAATCAAGCTCCCACATTTTCGACTCGAAGAAAGTATATAAAAACATTCTTACTATTGTTGTAAATCAAGTTTAATGATCATTTTCACACACAACAAGAACTAAATATACAGCAGATGAGCAATTAGCTATTTGATTCATCACCTCTATTCAGGAATTTAAACCTCACGTTTGTTCTTTCAAGGACATTATACTTAGAATCATTCCATAACACTAACAAAATTGTTATTGTTCATATGTCACCTGATTTTTCTTGTATATAAACTCTTTCAAAGGCAGAGCACACACACTTTTCTCTGGCTTACATGTTGTTGTGGTTTGAATATTTATGACCCCCATAGACTCATATGTTTGAATGCTTGATCTATATGGTGTGGCACTATTAAGGTGTGGCCTTGTTTGAGTAGGTGTGGCCTTGTTGTTGTCACATGCCAAGCCACACTCAATGTAGCACATAGTCTCTCCCTGCTGCCTGCAAATCAAGATGTAGAACTCTTAGCAACTTCTCCAGCACCATGTCTTCCTGTACACCACCATGCTTCCCACCATGATGATAATGGATTAAACCTCTGAACTGTAAGCCAGCCCCAATTCAAAGTTTTCCTTTCTAAGAGTTGGCATGGTCATGGTGTCTCTTCACATAAATAAACCCATAACTAAGACATCTATCTGCCTTCTATAATGTCACCAGGACATACTACAATATCTGTTTTGTACAAGGTGGTAATTTGCATGAGAATGATCCCCATAGGCTCATACATTTGTATACTTGGTCTCTAGTTGCTGGAACTCTTTGGAAAGAATTAGGAGGTGTGGCCCTGTTGGAGAAGGAGTATCACTGGGAGTGGGCTTGAAGGTTTCAAAAGACACCATTCCCATCTAGCTCTCTGCCTGTGTTTACAGATCAAGGTGTGAGTCTCAGCTATTCCTGCCACTATACCTTTCTTCTACCATCAAGGACTCACCCTCTGAAACCATAAGCCTAATTAAATGTTTGCTTTTATAAGTTGCCTTGGCTACAGTGTTTTATCACAGCAATAGAAAAGTAGCTAAGACACACAGTAAAGATCTACAGAAGGGATCTTTACACAACGGGTGGGAGCAGAGTGGGGAGAGGGGCAGCAAAGCCCTTCTGTGGACCTAAGTTGTCACACTTCAACCATTCTATTCTTTTTTTTTTCTTCTTAAGAAAAAGTACTCAGAGAAACATTTCCCATAGAATCTGCCTGGCATTGTCAAGAACCACTGCTAGTTAAGAGACAGCTTTGTGAAGACATACTAGATTTCCAAGTGCAAGAAGCCCTGGCCTCCCTGAAACAAGAGCTGAGAACCATGAGAAATGCTTCCAGTCACTAGTGGTTTTCAATTCATACTCAGCAATAAGGTTTGTAGCCTTTAAAGCACAACTCTGGATGAGAATGGTTTAGTCGGTAATGATGCAGAAGTGTTATCATTTGACATCATCGAAGGGCCATATTTCAGAATATTTTTTTTAATTGTTACAGACATGTTCATGCACATACATTGGAAAAGTTATAACCAATTTTTTAGCATTAAGTCGGTGATTAAAATGCACTCTTACTGAAAAACTAAGGCATCAGCCAGGAGCAGCAGTAGTAGGCACTACCCATTACCCTACCCAGGCAAGGGGGCTTTCTTGAGCCCTCTGCTCACTTCTTTCAAGTTCCTTCCTCTGACACTCAAGCTCCTCCAGACAGCTCCTTCCCATTGCAATGAATAGGTTCAAAGTGACAAGCAGAAGACTTCTAGGACTTAGGAGTCTTTGTTCTAGCTCTGAGATGTCCTATCTGACCCTGAAGAAATCGCTTAAAATTTTGAGCATCAGTTTCTACACCTGGAAAACATGAAAAGTAATTCTACCTTTTCCCCCATGTTAGTGTCATATCCTATTTCAGGTACCACAGGGTAGCATTTCATGCTGTAAAGCCCAAGGACGTTTTATAGAATTCTTCCTGTCTGGTCAGTTCTATAACCATCTGTGTTGGTTAGTTTTTGTCATATTGACATGAGCTAGTGTCATCTGAGAAGAGGGACATCAGTTTAAGAATGTTTCCCCCAGGTGGGCTGGAGAGATGGCTCAGAGGTTAGAGCACTGACTGCTCTTCCAAAGGTCCTGAGTTCAATTCCCAGCAACCACATGGTGGCACACAACCATCCATTATAAGATCTGGTGCCCTCTTCTGGTATACATGGAAGCAGAATGTTGTACACATAATAAATAAATAAAATCTTTCAAAAAAAAAAAAAAAAAGAATGTTTCCCCCAAATTGGCCTGTGGGAAAGTCTGTGCTGCATTTTCTTGACTGCAGATTGATGTGGGAGGTTCCAGGCCAGTGTGGGTGGTGCCATCCCTGAGCAGGTGGTCCTGGGTTGTATAAAAAAGCAAAGTGAATATGCCATGGTGATCTAGCCACCCCTCCACAGCCTCTGCTTCAGTTCCTTCTCCAGGTTCCTGGCTTAAGTTCCTAGCCTGGTGTGATGGCTAATGTCAACTCAACTGAGTCTGGAATCAACTAAACTCACGCTGCTGAGGACTCCTTTGAGATTTTCTTGACCAGAGCATGTGAAGCAGGAAGACTCGCTCCATGCAAAGAGCATCTTCTAGTGCTAGCCCAGATAACAGAACATGGAAGAAGGAAACTGCTTTTTTCCTTCTTGCTCTTACTCTTGCTGACAAGTTCATCTATCCCATTGCTGTAGCATTCCTTTGCTGATAGTAGAACCAGCTTCTTCAGGACTCCAGCACAGACTAAAGAGGACTAGCTCTCAAGGCATCTTCCAGGCCGACAGCACCAGACTGGGACTGCTGAGACTGAGCCTCACAGAGTGAGCAACTACTCGGTTCTCATCTTCTCTATGTCATTGGACCACCCAGACCCCATCTTGTAAGTCAATCTGAAGAGTCTCCCTTTTTTATACACATTCACGCCATCAGTTCTAAACCTTTAAAGAACCCTGACTAATATACTTAGCTGTCAGAAGCCAGCCTTGGCGACCCCCCATGCCTAGCTAGCCGCCAACCAGTCTAGCATCCCTTCCCTCAGGTTCCGGGACCTGGCCTGAGAAGCAACTAACACCTATCCCTTCCCCCACTTCCTTAACACAGGAGATTTCGGATACCTGCCTGAGAGCAATTAACATTCACCCCTCCCTCCACCTCCTTTTTCTCTGCTTCCTCCTTTCTCTATAAAAACCCCTTGTAATAATCAATAAAGTGGGCCTTGACAAAGGAATCTGCTTGGTCCCACTCTTTCTTTCCCACCCATTATTTGCAGGCCCCGTGGGAGGGGGCACTTAGCTTCCCTTGACAATGGGCTGTAAGATGAAATAACCCTTTCCTCCCCAAAATGCTTTTTGGTCATGGTGTTTATCACAACAGAAATCAAACTAAGACAGTGGCCCTGCCAGGGCCTCAATCTGTGTAGTCTCTGTAATTCTGTTGCTAATCAAAAAAGATTCCTCAGGACTAATGTCAATGCTCAAATTTGCAGGACTCTATATAGTTGACCTTCTCTAATTATGGATACTGTATCAGAGACTTCAACCAAATAGGAGTTTAAATTATTTGGGAGCCAGGCACTGGGAGGAGATTGCATGTGCAGTAAGCGTATTTCCATGCCACTCCTTAAACTAAAATAGGAACTGCTTACACAGTGTCTGCACCATATTGTGTGTTGTAAGTAATTGGAGATGAAGTCTACAGGGAAGAGCACCTTGACTATATGCAAAGACCATCCCATCTTATAGAAGGCATTTGAGCACCTTCAGGGTCTGATACTCATAGAGAGGCCTGAAGCCAATCTCCATGGATACCAAGAACTGAACATACACACATTACATCCCAGGCTTCTCACCCAAGAATCCCTAAATTCTCTCCCCGACCCCCAGTTCCTCCTGTCCAGTACAGACAGTACATGAAGCCCTCCTTCCAGAAGCCATGTGCAGAATTGCCCCCTCCCCCATTCTTGTTTAATTAGTTTCATCCTTAAAGGTTGATTTGTATACAGCTGTAACAGGCAGCAGGGATCTGAACCAAAGGCAGTAGGTACATGTTGGTGAGAGTTTGAACAAGGAGGGTGTTCCAAGGCTTTAAGTAGGCTGCCTTCCGTGCTCTGGTCTGGAGTCCAAAGGGCCACTTAAAGATAGCAGTCCTCCTGACACAGTGAGTGAAATCCAGACCAAAGCTATCTGTCAGTTTGCACGGTGTCACCGCCCCTCCCTAAGATGAGGGCATTTGACAAGTGTCCATATGACAGACCACAAGGAAACAGCTGTTTTCCCTCCCCAGGGCCCAGTTTTCCCTAATGTCACTGAGAGTGGTTAAAGTTTTATGGGAGAAGGTAGGGGGAAAACATAATACATAAATAATAAAAATATACCATCAGTCGGGGAAATTGCTTGCCTTTCCTGTCTGTGGACACACACATGGATGCAAGTATTTGAAGAGAGTTAAAACTTGGCATGGAGTCCTTGATCATCAGCGCTCATCGGCTGTTTTCACGGCTCCTGGTGTTCCCTTGGGAGCTCTGTAACCTTTTAAAGAAACCCTTCTCGTCAGGAATGTAAGCGGCTTCCAGTTTTTCACTGTGCAAACCACACTACAGTGCAGCGAACATTCCTTTCTCTAAACCCATGCTTATGTCCTTATGGTTAAATTTCCTCAAGTGGAATTGCTGTGTTGGGGGAAGGACATGTTAAAGACTTCTGGAACATTGGTTCAACTACTCTTGGAGTTGACCTAAGTCTCATCCTCCTGTCACCTCTGTGATCCTCATAGCACTGCACTGTCAAAGCCTGGGTCAGATGAGAGGATGAAACAATCATAATTACCTGTGATGTAAATCATCTTTTCACATACTACTCCTTTTGGGTATGGTGGGTGGGTACCCACTGCCTTTTTATTCTGGCCTTCCTACTGGGTGATGTTTAATTCATTTGCTACATATCAGTGATGTCAGCTCCTGATTTAACTATGTTAAAAATGCATGCAAAAATGATATTTTGAGTTTTTGGGATTGTTGTTGTTTCTGGCTTGATGTTGCCAAACAAATGACCTTTTCCTTATGAGTTCTTCTAGCTGTTCAGCATCAAAGCTCTGATGTGGGAGTAATTGCCAAACATTCAAGGAAGTGGTTGGACACTTGGAGTATGTCCCACGGTTGACATGGCAAACCTGTGGTCTTATGCTCTCAGGTCTGTGGTGCCTGTGTCTTTGGATGAACTGATCTCATCAGCAACAGTGGGGGTGGGGCTGGCTCACTTTACACTCTCCAGTAGCTGCCAGGAAGAGCACCTCCAAGTTAGGTGGTGTGGGTGGCACTTAGCCAGGCTTTCCTATGTGTCTTCCCTAGGGATTGCCCATCTTCTTGGGGAAGAATCATCACACAGTCCTTGGGAATTCACTGTATCTGATCTCATCTGCTCCCAGCTTTCTGGAAAAAATTCCTCAAAGTTTAAGATGTGCCCCTGTGTTAGCCCCTGCGAATGAATTTCCCACGTTTCTCACATCACATACGATTGCTGTACTGGAAAAGTACTGACATTTCAGTTTTTTAACCAGGCAATCTTGCTGAAATTTTATTCCAGCATTTTCCCAAGAGAACCCATTAAAATATCTGAAAACAATTTTTGTCTCATTTTCCATATTTACAAGTCTCTGTTTACATGTGTATTTACATTTGCTCAAATTTTCACAATACTGAATAATAACTGTAACAGAGAAGATAATATGTACTGAAATTCTTACAAGAATGTCTCTCCTGCAAAGGCAAATGCTTGATAGTTTCACACATTCTGCCAACCCTGAAGGTGTGACTGACATTTGTGGGTAGAGGCCAGGGAGCAATGTTATACACAGCCATGTGTCAAATTGTCATGAACAAAACCTTAGCCAACTACTTTTTTATCATTAGCAGATTAATATAAGTGTTCAGGATTTCTGTTCTGATTATAAATGTTAAGAATCCCATTGGTCTGTTTTCTCTTGATGTTTCCCAGAACCCCTGGTGACAACCTCCTCTGCTTTCTAGTTATTTTGTAAATATTTTCTTCCTATGCCTCATGCAACTTCAGTTGCATTTTCTTAATATACTCTCAAAAGTTCACCTTACTGGCAAAACTTGATGCTGAAATCCTAGTGTCATCTAAAGAAATCCCTCGGGGGCGGGGGTGGGGGGTTTGAAAGAAAAATTGAGAAGACAAAATTTCCACAAAAACTTCCCCTCTCCACAGACACAATACCATGAAAGTATTGGTCACAATGCTCCTTACTGAAAAAAAAACTCAACAAACTGGAGTCAGAAAGGAACATCTTCAAACTGACAGATTATCTATGAAAATTCTACAGATACCCTCACAGTTAGTAATAAAAATAGAATACTTCCCCCCACAATCACAGAGAACTGAGAATGGAGACTCTCACCACCTCTACTGGACAGTCTTGTAGATGTCAGCCAGAGTAATAAGCCAAGAAAAGGCCACAGACAGCAATCAAAGTGAATAAAAAGAAGCAGAACACAGACAAAAATATCTCATATTAAAAGAATCATAAATAAATAAATAAATAAATAAATAAATAAATAAATCTTGATGAAACTAATAAATGAGCTCAGCAAAACGGAGGGAAACTTTCAATGCATAGACACAAGCTGTATTGCTATCCCATCTAAATGAACAAACGAAAATGAAATTAAGAAAGTAATTAGAGGGGCTGGCGAGATGGCTCAGTGGTTAAAAGCACTGGCTGCTCTTCCAGAGGACCTGGGTTAAATTCCCAGCGCCCACATGGCAGCTCACAACTGTCCATAGCTCCAAGATCTGACACCCTCACGCAGACATACACACAGGCAAAACACCAATACACATAAAATAAAAATAAATAATTAAAAAAAGAAAGTAATTCGATTTGTAATTCTATAGAAAAATTGTAGGAATTAACTTAACAAAATAAGTGCACAAAGAAGTTGAAATCCATCACCGTTGTTAACAAACATTGGGGAATTATGTAAATAGACACTTGTGCTCACAGGGCAGCTAGTGCAAAGGTTCAACCATATCCAGACTTGTCTGAGGGTCCAGCACCATCCCTCTATCCCCAACTGCAGTTAGCTTCTTTTCAGACACTGATAAGATGGCTCTAAAAGTTATTAGGAAAATCAAGAAGTCCAGAATAGCTGAACCATCTTTACAAAAAAGAAATGGTCAGAACTTAGTGCAGTGGTGCACACCTTTAATCCCAGCATGGGAGAGGAGAGGCTACTCTAGAAACAAACCCACATTCACAGCTGCTGGACAGGTAGCAATGATGCCAAGATAACTCTTCAGTGAAAAAAAGAGTCAACAGCTGATGCTGCTGGGACCATGGGGTTCCCACACACAGAAATACAAAGGTGACCCTTTCTCCACATGGTTTAGAATGCAACTCTCCATGGAACCAAGACTTCTCTGCAGGCACTGCAAATAAAACACATGTGCAAAAGATGGGTGTCCATCTTCATGTCCATAAGTTAGGCAACAATTTTAGACAGAAAACAAGATCATAAAAGAAAAAAGAAAAACAGAGTAGGCATTATTGACATTAAGGAATTTCACATTTTAAAGGCCTCCAAAAGAAACTGCAACGTTAGCCCCCCCACAGTGAGGTGTGTGTGTGTGTGTGTGTGTGTGTGTGTGTGTGTGTGTGTGTGTGTGTGTAACTTCTACCTATGATGAGTGGCCTCTGTGGCACAACATATAAATAATGCTTGTAACTCAACAACAAAAGTACAATCCAATTAAAGTATAAGTATCTGAGTAGGCGTTTCTCCCAGTCATGTGGTCAC
This sequence comes from Cricetulus griseus, assembly GCF_003668045.3. Taxonomy (NCBI): domain Eukaryota; kingdom Metazoa; phylum Chordata; class Mammalia; order Rodentia; family Cricetidae; genus Cricetulus; species Cricetulus griseus. Next base: position 77,462,342 of record NC_048600.1, on the reverse strand, counting down.
TAAGCACATGAAAGGGTGGGCAGCAGAGTCATCAGGAAACACAAACCCACACTACAATGTTACGATTCCACTTACAATGACTTTGTAGTCCATCTTCAGTGTGAAGTGTGTTAATAGAGTTACAGCACACTGGAGAGTGCCCGCTGAGCAGGAGGTGCTAGCCCCGTCATCACAGGACTAAAAAATTACAGTCCACTCCTGATTGAGGCCATATATGGGCGGGGAGGAAACTCAAGCCCCAGGAGGGTGGGGAACTTGGGTGGTGGCTCTACCCAACATTGGGAAGACTATACTTAACTGAGGTACCTACCCAGTCAGTGGGGAACAGAAGGAGCCGGAAATTGCCACTGGGACTATAACAACCACGATTTTCTGCCAAATAGGTGTGTTGGCAATTTTCCTTTGAGTGGATGCCTGGTTCTACAGAAATGAACCTGACACTGCTTTGTTTCACTACTTCAAGTCTCTTGGATGTTTTTATTGTGGGATGAGGGTCTCCTTTTTCACAATGGTGATGTCCAAAAGAGACAGCATTGGGAAGAAAATCCTTACATATTCACATAATATATATGCATATATTGTACATATTATATATTATTATATATTATGTGAATTACAGAACACACACAGACACACACACACACACACACACACACACACACACACACACACATATATATACACATGAATTCTACTCATCTCTAATGAAAAGTGAAAAGGTTTCAGGAAAATGGATGGGCTTAACATGTATAATATTAAGTAAGGTCACATAACCTCAGAAAGATTAAACCTCATGTTCTCTCTCATATGCAGAATCTAGTCGTATACATATATATCTGCATTATATATATACATATATATATATATGTATAAGAGCAGAAGTACATGTGGGTATAGTATAACATGAAAAAGAGAAGAAAGGCTAAATATGAAGAGACAAGGAAGCAAGTCATGGACATGAGTTATGAAAAAAGATATAAAGCTAATTGTTGTCTAGTTCTAATTTTGTCGTGGATTTTTTGTGGTGGACAAGTGTATAAGATATACTCAATACTCAAAGTGTAAAACATAAAGCACAGTCCCACAGTTTCCTTTTGGATGACAATTTTAACTGTATATGTAAGGCCATTAACTCGTATAGACTTTGTATTTGCTTAACTTTTGATGTGTGATATTTTTACTTACTTGTAATTTTTGTAGCAGTTTATAAAAATTAAAATAAAAGGTTCTCATATAACCCAGCATTTCTACCTAAAAGAAATAATAGAATGTCTGCTTGTATTTTATTAGCTAAAGAATGATATATACACAAATTCAGCTATGAGGGAAAAGGGCAGAACATATCAACTTTATTGGAAGTAAAACCAGGAATATGGAAAGGACCTCAGTCATAGCTCTGACATTCTGCTCCTCATCCGACCAAACACTGTTCCCATAGGCTCCTTCTCCCCAGAGAAATCCAATCCAGCTTGTACCTGCAGCCTCCAAATGATGCCCACTTTCCAACAGAAAGTGACTCTTCTCAGTCAACACAAGTTATCCACTCCTTTAGTATACAACAGTGTAGCTGAGAAGATGGAAGAGAAGGATGAATTGCTAGTCTGTGACAAGTCTGGACCCGCTGGGTGGTCACTGAGACATCCCAATTCGGCCACAGACTGTGTCTGGATCTGGTCCTAGGCTATACACTGGCTTATAACTCTTGGAACCTCAGCATCCTCTGTCTTGGAGGTTCATCCTTTGCCTTGTGCTATTGCAGCTAATTCTCAGCAATGTGTTGGAATGCCTGCCTGATCTCTGGGAATCATTTGCTAAGCACGGGTAGTTAGTCGGTGACCCAAACTGTTGGAATTTAGTCTTCTTTAGTGGCAAACTCTTTTAAAACCCAGTCCGCACACCTCCCATTTTATTCTCATTATCATCTACATCAATAGCCTCTTTTGATATTACTTAACATTTGCTGAGGTTTGCTCCTTTTTGCTTGCTCCCACCCCTTTCCTTTTTTCTTTTCCTTCCTTCCTTCCTTCCTTCCTTCCTTCCTTCCTTCCTTCCTTCCTTCCTTCCTTCTGCCCTTCCTCCCCCCCCCCCATTATCTGCAATGAGCAGATTTTAGTCAGTGCTTACTACTAATTAGACCACAGGCTTAATTTTTTTCCCTCCAAACTTAGAAAGCTCATGGGAATTTGTCAAGGATTCCTGACATTTAGGATTAAATATGGTTTTTAAGGAAGGTTGGGATCTTTCCAAATAAGAAATGGAGGAAATTGAACTTGTAATGATTTAATGATTCATCCATGTCTGGGAAGAATGACTTAGAGTTTAAGCACTATGCTTTAAAATAAAGCTTTCCCTTTGTTATCTTATGAAGTAGTATTCATTAAACTTGAAGTAATTTAGTGAGCAGATTAGTGCTAAGTCTCATGCTGTTTCAAGTTTGGAACATTCTTAACTTTGCAGCTGGAATTCTTTTTTCCCATGAAACTTTCCTAAACAAAGTTAGGTGTGTCTCGACTTTGAATGAAGACAAACACCATCTCATCGAGGCTCACGAAGACTCTCCCAGCTGAACTCACCTTTCTACCATATTTATATCTGGGCTTTATTACCCCTGATCCTGGCAACGTAGACACAGGGTCCTCCATCGCTGCAAATATGATGTATTCTATTTGCACCAGCCTGGGATTCCCCTCTCTCCCTGCCTGAGCCTTTGGTCCAGCTAATGCTAATTTCTCTTCCTTGAGATGTCACTGTGACCCATTTCCATGATGCTTTCTGTACCCCTCGTGCTAAGCTCTTCCTTGTCTTTCCAATGCTCTGTGCTGTCTTTTCAGGCACGTAAGTTCTATGTTATCTGGGTGATGACATAATCAGCTGTCCATACAGAGTGCAAGCTTCATTAGACAGAAATCATCCTCCTTCTCTCTCCCCAAGGATGAAAACTTCTTTATTCTCTCTGCAGGCATACTAATAGTTTTGAAGAAGAATAAATGTAGGTCATGTCTCAACATAAGAAACACACTCAGTCCTTTGCATTTAAGAGTATTTAGATGGATGGAGTGTGGATGTGAAACACTTTTTACAAGTTTTAATTAATTTATCGTTTAGAGTTTCATTTTTTTCTTGTTGCTATAGCCTATAAAGAGTCAATGTGGGACATGAGGATGATTTCTTTATCTTGCTCATGAATTTTCCTTTTTCTTTCCTTCCTTCTTTCCTACCCCTCTTTCCTCCCTTTTTCTCCTCCTTGACCCCCCTCACTCCTGTATCAGATGCTTGGATCCAGTCCCATGGTCTCATAACATTAGACAAATGCTCTGCTGCTGACCGTCGCAGTCCAAGAGTCTCTTACACACTAATCAGACACTGTGACCGTCTATAGGATCAAATCATTCTTCAAAAATTTCTATTTTGAAAACTGACTATCAGGAAATACTAAAAGCTTCTGGTGTTTTTTTTTTTCATTTTTACTGGGATGTTTTTTCAGAAATGTCTAGTATTATTCAAGATTTGCTTCTTCACAAATGTGTACTAGAAAAGACACACATCACTGTCTTTCACCCCAGGAAACAAAACTACCCCTTGGTAGGGCCCCAGTAAACCCCAGTGAAAGGAACTAGTAAGGAAGAGCCTTAAAGGAAAATTTGGCTGCAGCTGCAGTTATAAATAGTATGGTTGGAGCGATGGCTCAGTGGTTAAGAACATGCACTGCTTTTTCAAAGGACACAAATTCAGTTCCAAGGACCCATATACAGTGCCTCGAAGCTACCCATACCTGCAGCTCCAGGAGAGCCAATGCCCTTGGGCACCAGCAATCATGTACATATGTCTTCACAGATGTACACACATACACATAACTAAAAATAAAATAAATCAATAAAATAATTTGTAAGCCCCAGTTATTTTTGCAGATTCTAGAAACTTATACATACATACATACATACATACATACATACATACATACATACTCTGTCAGGAAGCAAACTATGATCCATAGATACAGATTCACAGGCTGTAAACAGGGACATTATTTGACTTATGCTACAGTGGCCTGTTTTTTCTTTAATTCTTCATACACACACACACACACACACACACACACACACACACACACACACACACACACGTAAGTATAGAAATACAACCTGTTCAGTCTGTATAATGTTATATATTATATATTATATTACATTATATTATATACATTGGGAGATTACTATTTGGTATTGAATAACGAGTTGGTTTGTTCTTCCCTGGGGAAGACTATTTCTTCTGCTCTCATCATTCCTTAGTTGCCTGAAGTTCTTTATCCAGGATTGCTGCATTGTAAGCTTTCCTCAGCTAAGGTTATTCAATACCAAATAGTCTATTGGTGTGGTCCATGTTCAGGTCATGTTTAGGCAATTCTGTTGGTGAGACTTCATGGATGTAGTGTCTGACACTTCTAGGAAACATACTCTCACAGCAAGCAGCCTGTTCCTCTGGCTCTTACAATCTTCCTCCCCTTCTTCTGCAAGGATCCCCAAGCCTTAGGTGAAGGAGCTGTATTGCAGATGTCACTGTTGGGACTGGGCTCCACAACTCAGCCTTTTGATTGGTTGTGGCTTTCTGTAGTAGTCTCTGTTGCAAAGTGAAGTTTCCTTCTTAAGGGGTGAGAACTGTGGATAGAAGTATAAACGTTTAGTATTAGTTAAGGGGTATGTGCTGATTTAGTAAAGTAGTGGCTGTAGGTTCTCCTCCAAGCATGATTTCACTAGCTCTTGGTAGTTGTCTAAGTTTCCAGTACCAATCATGACTTCTCTCCTGTTGATAGGCCTTAAGACTAGTGAGAGAGCTGTTGATTACCATGGAGGTATTAATGTCAATACTGCACCCTTAGGGTCCATGCCATACTGGCTGTTGTTGTGATTCATAGATGTCATAGCCAGCTTGGTTGTTTCCCTCCTTTGGAAACTTGAATGGTGCCTTCTTGTCCTATGGAAGTTAATCCTCGGGAGGAGGCTCAGTTCCAGCTCAGGGGCCCCTGGCTCATGTCTGTAGTGTGTGGTGTCTGCAGCACTTTCCACCTCTGAGGGGCAACCAAAGACAATCAAAATAGCCTATGTATTGGGAGTTTCTTGGACAACCCCAACCAACAACTCAAGAAAGCAGAGAGATCTCATGCCTGGCCTCCACATTAAATTTTAAGAGACATATCTCCCGGAGGTAAACTTTGAAAGAGTGCTATTTAAAAAACCAGTTGTCAGCATAAACCTTGACCCCGGTCTGCAGCTGTTCTGACCAAACAGCAGGGAGGACCTGAGATCTGGCTATTTTAGGCCTCCAATAAAAAGGATAATAAAATGAATGTTTGGTGAGAAAAAAATGCTTTTGTGGAAACTTGTGTAATCCAAACGTTTTGGTGGTGGTTTTAACATCAGATTTTACAACAGTCTAGTTAAACGGTTGGATGGATCTTTTAAAGGTTGGGGAATTTAATGGAAGAAAGTAGACCCTTTGTAGTTTTGTCAGTTCAGAGGACTAAGCAGGCTGATAAGATACTTTGGGGTCAAGTTGTCCAGCTGTAGCACCTAGAGAGTTCCTTCTCAAATAATCTTCCACAGTGAAATCTACTGCATCTAAACCAAATGTTGAGGCAGGAAGCACACTGTTAGGAGGGGCAGCTGCTTTCCTAAGAGAAGGGTAAGTTATTCCCAAATCTCCATATCCTGGCAGAGTCATCTGTAGCAATCAATTGAAGACAGAGGCTTGAGCCATCATCATCATCATCATCATCACAGAAGTGTCTACTAAAAGGATGAAGCCACTCTCAGCCCAAACCCACAGTTCCCATTGTTTAAAGTCAACCACCTGAGCTTCTTACCCACACAGGTCCCTTTGAGTGGGCAGCTTCTTGGGCCACTTTTCTGCTCTTATCAAGGCCTTTTGGAGAGTGAAAAGGAGAGGTAGGTAAATACCTCACTAAAGCAGCAGGAAGTAAAGCAATCGAGTTTAAAACATCCATGTAAAACAGAGGCAGAATGATGATCAAAAAAAAAAGCAACCCTGTCAATAGATTAACATTCTACAGCTAACATTTTTATTGCCCAGTTATCTGGTCATCCCATCTCCACTTGGATATCCAAACCATGCTCAACAGGTCTGTACAGCGTCTCTAAATTTGTAGCACTCTCATAACCTGGACATGCCCTCCTAAGTCGTTAAACCTTCTCGTGATTGTGAATAACAGCAAATATGGTATAAATGTCATGTAAGACATTATGCTGTGTTATTTGGGAAAGAAAGACAAACATTTGTACGTATGCGTGATAGGCACAATTTTCCTCCAAATATTTTCCGCCACAGTTGGTTGGATCCACAAGCTGAGGCTGTGGAAGGTCTGAGCATGCTCTGTTCCTGTACACCTCTTGCTACAATAAACCTGAAAGAACATAAGATTATTGTCTGTAGAGAAATCTCTAAAAACCATCTTTGTTTACCTTCTCCAGAGCTTGTTGTTGTTCCCTGTTTGTTGAGGAACCATTTGGAACTAATCTATCAATCTGTGTTTGTTGTATGTGGTCATTGAATCTACATTTTATTAGCTTAGTAGCTAGACAGTAATAGGACTGATGTCTTCCAAAAAGCCTGGAAGTTACCCGTGTGTCTCCCGGCAATAACTACCTGTGCTGGGGCATATGTTCAACCCTCTAGCGGTCTTTAGAAGTCTATTTGCTTTATGTTTTCCATTCTGCTAATGCAGAACCTCAATGTCCATGGGGGGGGTGGCATTGAGACTTTATGGTCTTCTAAGGTCTTTCCTATATATGTGCGCAGCTGAGGGTAATGCCTAATTCTGCATGGACCTAGCCTTCTGCATTCCCAAGAACATGTTGTTTTTCAAAGCTTCTATGGGTGTCTCACTCATCAGTTTTCTTTCTTAGGTTGTACGGATGATCTATTGTTTACTCCCAAAAGATTTCCATTCAGGTAGCAATGATGGTAATTAATTAGCTTCCACTGGCTTTGACAAATTTCCCATGGAAAAAGTCTGTTCACATGAAGTGACCTTGAGGTTAGAACAAAAATGGGTGAACTTTGAGTCTAGTCTTCCTGGGAAGCATCAGACAGTTGAAATAATGACAATTCCTAAGACTTGGGAATTCAAAGGACTCAGTACTACATTTTATTCCTTCCTTTTCTTGTGATTTGGGCCCACTGACTATGACTCATATGGACCTAATATGAGTATGAAATGGACAGAATGGGACTCGGTGAGTTTAAAATGACACAAAGTGTGTGCATCTTAATAGAACCAGGTATTTTTCTGTAAGAGACTCTCTCTGGATTCCCACACACCTTTGGCTAATTTACAGAATGCACAAAGATTTGGTTTGTCCCATTTTTGCTAGTTTTCCCATTGCTTTTGTGGATGAGACAGTTTTCAGAAATCCTGGCTCTCCCATCACCACTGACATCATCTACTGTTTTGATCACTTTTTAGCTTTTCTCATTGTTATTACTGAGTTATACACATTCTCTATAAATTCTAGACCAAAGTCCTTTTTAGATATGTGAATGGTGAGTATTCACTTGGAGAATCTAACTTGACTTTTTATTCTACTGAGTGTGTCACTCAAGGAGTAAAAGCTTTCCTTTTCTATGGCGCATGCCTTCTGTGTTCTAGGAAATTGTCTTCCCAGTGTGCATTGCTTAAGAATTTTACAGTGTTGCCTTTTCTGTAATTCACTTCAGGAAATTTTATTTGTTTATTTATTTATCTACTGATACTGATGAGTAAAGCCAGAGCTGTGCTTATGCTAAACTTCAATCAATGAGACTGGAATACTCTCACACTCTGTAACATCGAAGCTTACTTGAAAGCTAATTGGGCCCAAGCAATGTGGCTGGCTTTTAAGGCTAGGCACAGAGATAAAAGAAATAAAACTTAGGGTCCAAAATTAAGTTCACACATCAACAGCTAATGGATTTTTGATGAGGCTGCAAATACCAGCCAGTGAGGTAAGAGGGCATCCTTAACAGATGTTGCTGAACAACTGAAGTGCTAGATGCAGAACAATGAATGTGGTCCTCTGCTTTAGTACTGCATCCAAAAGATAACTCACAATGGCTCAATGTCCTATGTATAAAAGCTAAAACATCATGTTGTTTGAAGAAATTGCCAGAATAAATCTCCACAATCTTGGATTTGTCGATTCTAAGATAAATCAAAACAAAACTATTCACAATGGTGTAATTGGACATCATCAAAGTTAAAAACACTTGCACCTCAAATCCTGCTGCTAAGAAAGTGAAAAGGCATCCACAGGATGGGAAAAAAATACTTGTAAGCTGTCCATATTGTAATATGAGGGATAGTCCCTACAGACACAAAGTTATACCTCAGTGATAGAAAGACAGCAACATAGTAGACTAAAAAGTACCTCCAATGATGAACATGTAAAAACAAAGTCTTGGAGAGGTGTGCAGCATCATTGGATATCAGGGAAATCCACCAGAACCATGACAACCTATCAATTCATATGCATTTGATTTGGCTGTGGTGCAAAAGCAAGCTGGTAATAATTGCTAGTGGGGGGGTGGAGAAACAAGACTTTACATAATTCTGCTACAAGTGACAATGGCCCAGTCACTATGACAAACAGTTCTGTAGTACCTTATAAAGCTGAAAGTAGAATAGCCTGGCTATTCCTTATCTAGGTTTATATCCAATTCTTCTGAAGCAGGGATTGAACTTGATACTTACAGATGTATATCAGTTTATGGGAGTGTAGCACGAGTTCTAATATGCCTTAATAATAATAAAAGCCTGGAGTTATATATAGGGGTAAATGATGAAAGATCAGAGGGACATATGACCAAGCCACAGCCACACCTTACCTCCTCAACTTCTCCTCCCTGCCTTATCACTTCCTCTCTCCACCCAGCCATATCATTTCCTGTTTCCTCCTCCCAGGTGCTGGGATTAAAGGTGTGTGCCACTACTGCCTGGCCTCTATGGTTAAATAGTGGCTAGTTCTGAACTCTGACAAGCTTTATTTGTTAGAGCACAAACAAAATATCACCACACGGTAGTCTTTATTTGTAATAAACAAAATTTGCAGCCAAAAAGTGTGCTAATTTTAAAGATGTGTCAATACATGAGTGAATAAATAAAATTTGTTCTAATCATATAATGGTAGGTTATTTAAGTATAAAAAGAGGTAAAGTTCTGAAATGTGATACAACATGAATGGGCCTTGAAACTAGGCTAAGTAAATGAGATGCATGCCATTTATGTGAAATGATTATAATGTATAACTTTACAGATGTGGACAATTAGAATTTTTGAGGGAAGGAGTTTAAGAGAACAAGGAATCACTGTTAGAGGTGACAGAATTATTGAGAATATTTTTTAGAGCAATTGATCATGGTTGACAAGACATCATAAATGCAATTAATGCCACTGAATTTTAGACTTAGAAACTATTAAATGGCAGATTTTATGGTATGCTCTTATCACAATTTTTAAAAATTAATAACATACCAGATCCAATTATCTTTATACTTCAAATGAATGAATTTTATTATGTATATCTCAAAAATCCATTTGTCAGTCAGAAAATATAATTTTTTAAATAGATAGGTCTCTCTACCTAGCCCTGGCTGTCCTAGAACACACTATGTATAATGGAATAGACTCTGACTCACAGAGATCCACATGCCTTTGCCTCCTGAGTGCTGGGATTAAAGCTGTGTGCCACCACACCTATCTAGAAAATCTAATTTTTCATATTGAGGACTTCAGAAGAAATTGTAATAAGATACTAAGTTATTTGGCTCCGTGAGCCAAGCTCTGTTCATGTACTTCCTAACTTGCTCCACTGGTCCACTTTTGTGATTTTTTTGAATTGAATATTCTTGCTACGGATTCATAAACTTACTAATAGTTTAACAAACAAAACTTAAGATTTATTTTCTCCACCTTTCCCTGCTTTCTGTTATGCTGACTTCTACTGTCTTTTTATTTAACTTTGCAGGGTTTTTTTTTTTTTTTTCAGCTTCATAAGAGGGAGACTTGAATCACTGATTTTAAACTGCAAACACATTTTAGTGGAAATTTGCAGCTATGGTTTTCTTTCTTTGTGTGTTGTTTAATTCAGTTACAATATTAACACACTGTACTTTCATTGTCATTTACTTCAAGGTATTTTCTACTGATTTCTCTGACTCATAAATTACTTAGACATGACTTATTGTTGTTTGAAATATCCTGTTATTGGTTTCTAATTGGTATTTACTGAGGGTAGCTTTGTAACCACACTTTGTAAACTGACTACCATTGAGTAGTCAGTACATTGAATGCTTTGCAGTGTGGTTCTGTTAAGCATTCTACAGCAGTGGTTCTCAACCTGTGGGTAGCGACCCCTTTGGAGGAGCAGAGCAGATATTTACATTATGAGTCATAACAGTAGCAAAATTACAGTTATGAAGTAGTAACAAAAATAATTTTATGGTTGGGGTCACCACAACATGAAGAACTGTATTAAAGTGTCTCCGGTTGAGAACCACTGGTCTATAAGCACCGAAGCAGTCTTCTGAATTTACAACAGTGTTTCATACTTGTTCTGTTAGGCACTGAGAAAGCAGTGTTAACAACTCTGACTATGACTCAGATGTTGATAGTTTTCCTCAGGCTGTTTTTACTTTTGCTTTGCTAATTTTGTCTCCATGTTATTAGTTGCATATATATTTGCAGTTATTAACCCTTCTTGAATGTTCAATTATTATGTAGTTTCTGTCTTTCTGCCTTGAAGTTTACTTTAATTAACATTTTAACGCCCCACCAGCTTATTTAGTCTTGATGACATAAAAAGAGGTCCTGTGCCTGCATTTTCCTTTGTATCTATCCAAATCCCTGAATTTGAGGTTCACTTCATGCTGAGAGATTTTAGTTTGGTTTTTCCTTTTTCATGTGTCTGACCAGTTTGTGATTGTTAGTCATAGGCATGTATTTTACTTACATTTTATTGTAATAATGGATGTTACTGAATTTACATATAAATAAATGCTTTTCATTTTCCATTTGCAACTTCTGTTTTAAAGTTTTTATGTTTGCTTGCAGTGTTCTTTAAATTCTTTCTCTGCTTTCTGTTGGGTTACCTTTCAGTATTAACATGCATTTCTGTACTTGCTTCTTAAGCCCACCTCATCATTTTCTTGTAATAAGATGTTGCTGTCTGTGTGGAAGGAATGTGGTTTCTCTCTGCACTTTATTCCTGATACTCCATACCTTCTTTGTACTGTGAGCTTTATCCACTGCTAACACCAGACACTTCCAACTTATGCTGGTCCTCATTTCACAAACTTCCACCACTTACAGTGTAATTCTGCTTACTCTCCCCTTGTCTTTTATGATTGCTGTCTTTACTTCTACAGACATTGTAACTCTCACACTCTGTTTACTTTTAATTTAGGAAGTTATTTAAGAAAATGATGAGAGAGGGCTGAAAAGATGGCTCAGCAGTTAAGAGTACTGGCTTCTCTTCCAGTGGAGCCAAGTTCAGTTCTCAGCACCCACAAGGCAGCTCACAACTGTCTGACTCCAGTTCCAGGGGATCTGACACCTTCGCATTAATGCACACAAAATAAAAGCTAAATAAATTATATATGTTTAAAAGGTGATGGGGTAAGATTTTCCTAAAGGAAGGAAGGGAGGGAGGAAGGAAAGAAGGAAGGAAAGAAATTAGGTGGAAAATAGTATTATATTTTCTTAGTTGTGTATATTCTCAATGCTCTCTGGGTAAATCTGGCTTTTCATGTAATACATTTCTCTTCTGCCTAATCAATATAGTTTAACATCTTTTACAGAATGAATTCTGCTTATTATAAATTTTGTTTTCACTTCTGTAATTTTTTAAAAATTTCTTGCCTTGTTTTGTTTTTGCTGGCCCATTGTTTCTACTGCTATCAGCAATGGTAATCTGCAAGATACTGGCCATCCTTAGTCTCCATTTGATATCTGGATCATTTAGGAGAAGCCTATACATCAAGAAGTGCTGGCAATTAAATCTAGCATGAGCTCCACCTCTACACCCCCAGTCTTCTTTCTTTAATAAAGGGTATGTCAATGATTATATCTTTAGTGTGATAGATAAACTGTGCCACTCTCTTAGATACTTTTATGCTATGAAAAAACACCCTGACAGAAGCAGTTCAAGAAAAGAACAGTTTGTTTCAGCTGACAGCTCGACAGGAAATCTACTGAGGTGGGGAAGGCCTGGCGTCAGGGAGTGGTTGGTCACATCCTATCCAGTCAGGAAGCAGGGAGCCATGAATGCTGATCCTCAAGCTGTTTTCTCCTCTTTATTCAGTTCAGAACCTCATGGTGGCTGTACCATCTTGTCCTAATTAACCTGTTCTAGGTATATAGGGTTCTCCTAGGTGATCCAGATCTCATCAAATGGAGAATAACAATGGGGAATTTCTTCCAATTGCCATTGTTGAAAGCAAAAAGTTGACAAGGATTCTTGTCACTGTGCCCTTGTTTGTGTTCTGGATTTCCTTTATTCTATTACACTCCAGACATCCTATTGATTCGTCCTTCAGCAGTTTAACAAGGAAGAGTCTAAATGCTGATTTTGTTTGTTGTTTTTAGTTTGTTTTTATGCTGATTACTGAGGGATTCTGCTCTATTTCCTGGATCTGTAGTTTTTTTGTTTGGTTTGGTTTGGTTTGGTTTGGTCTTTGCTGTTGTTATTTTATTTAATTCAGTTGCTTTAAGCCATTTTTTTCAAATATTTTCTTCAGTATTTCTTAGTTTTATTCTCTGTTCTAATGTGTCTCCTTCCTCCATTAGGGTCTCTAACCACATTTACTTCAAAGCTGCCCCTTTGTTGAAGTGTGCCAATATGTCGATGTTATTTTCTTCTGATTTGTTTTTTAGATTGGATCATTTTAGCTGCTCTTCCTTCTCATCCACTATATATTCATCTCTTAAGAGTTATCATCGGTACCCAGTGGTCATTTTTTTCCAATTTTTTTTATTTGAATTAGAAACAGGATTGTTTTACATGACAATCCCAGTTCCCTTCTCCCACTCATCCTTCCCTACCCCCCCCAACTAAAACCTTTGTCACATATCTTTTCTGCTCCCTCTGAATGGTGAGGCCTGGTCTTTTTTTCTTTTACACTTTGTAGAAGTTCTAGGAATTCCATGTTTCTTTTTACAGTTTTCTTCTTTTTTCTCTTATTCCTGCTTTTTAATTCCCTAATTTTGAATTCACTGAGGTATTATTTTTCTCTACATCCTTGAAAGTAGTTCTCTTCATTTTGCTGGGTGTATTTTCCCAGGCGTGTTATAGTGTGAATCTTAATTCACTTAATACATAATTGACATCATCTAATGGTGGCTCTAGACCTCATTAGTGACCTGTAGAGAGCATTTGCTCTTGCCCTGGTAAAACAGGCAGCCCTTGGCAAGACCATTTGTGTTTCTAGGCATCCACAGGACTTCTGACTTGGTGGAAGCACCATCAGATGCTACCTTTCAGGGCTTGTTTGTGGGGTTCCTCGAGTTGGCTGTGGATCCCTTTTAATTCTAGAGCATGCCTTTTACTCTAAAGGCAGTCTTGCAGGTGTTCCAACTGGATGCCAAGATATTAATGATCCTTACATAGGTGATTCTGCTCTTAGAGCCATGGCTGTCACAGACCTTGATACAACTCTTCAGCATGGCTTCTTCGGGGTAGCCCTTTCGTCTCAACCCCGTATCAACTTCTCTCTTTTAGTTTACAGCATGGACTCACCTTCTTATGTGCAGCATGAACCCTAGCAACAGACTCCACACAGCTCCTCCACACAGACTTCTAGGGCCACCTCTGTATAGAGTTCTTTCCTCTTCTTTGCTGTGACTCACAGATTCCAGATACTTCAGCTGCTGTGAAAAAAAACAAAACAAAACAAAACAAAAACCTTCCTCTTTGTCTCTCATCTCAGCAAAACCACCAGGTTCCACTCAGAATCTATCTCTCTGGCCATAGGCAGGAACCTGTCCTGAGGATAAAGGCTGTACAATAACGGGATTCCTCCAAGGTTCTTCCTCCGCAAGTACAGCCTCTCCCTCAATGAAAAGAGTTGCCTGGGATATTTTGTAACAAGTTTATAGCTGTCTAATGGAGGAGGCCTAGACTAGCACCAGTTACCAAATCATGTCTGGGAGCAGAAAGCTCCTCATAAAAATTTATTATAAGATGGAAGATAATGAGGAGCCGAGTAATATTCCTCTCAGACAATGCATGCATAGCAAAAGACAAGCCTTAGAAAACATAACAAACCCTAAGATTCCAAGACAAGATAAAAGATTAAAGACTTCAAGCATATTGTACAATAACACGGAAGAGCAACATAAACAAACAAAATTAAAACTATTCAGAAATGAGATGACAAAATTCAGGACAGATTTGTTAATAAAAAAAATACTCAAAACAAAACAAAACAAAAACTAGGAGCATGTAGAAAACAGTAAAACAAAATGGTACCTTAAGAGGAATGGAAAATAAAAGAAAGAAATTTCTTAAGACAAAAGCAACAAAACAGCACCAATATCAACAGCAAAAATTTCAGCAAATAACCTTCTAAGTTCTTTAAAGTATGTTTGACAGTTAATAAAAAAGGTTAAGACATTGTTAGAAAAAGTTTTCAGTGAACAATACAGAAAAACTACTGCATAAAATCAGGAGAGTACAGGGCCTATGAGATAATGAAACATTTATATTTCATTCCAAGTAGCAAATATTCTAAATATTTTGAAAATTTTATTATGTGCATCTTAATGTCCAGTGCAACAAGTAAACTAGAAAAGTAGATATTTCCCAATGTCTATTTAGATAAATTGTGCTCAATCCAATGCACAAAGTAGGAAATGAAAGTATTAGTAGTCCTGGCACATACATGTAACCCTAAAACTAAGGAAGGGGAGGGAGAATTAGGAGTTCAAGTCCAGACTTGGCTGTGTAGCAAACTCAAGGCCAGATTGTCCTGTATGAGAATCCATCTCAAAAAAAAATTAGAATTCTAAATTCTACAGGCCAATGGCTCCCTACACAACTTCATGGTAAGACCATATTGCTGGAGATACCACATATTGATGGCATAGAACATGAAGAAATCTAGATGGTACTCTACTGGAATCTTTATTTCCTAATTTCTAATGTTTGTACTGCTGGAAGGTAAAATATATACTACTGGATGCGAAAAAGCAATCTGGAGTCTCATCCATCTATAAATACTGTGATTTGTAATAATGACCTGCCTGCAAAATATGCCCACAATAGTGACATGATAGTTATGTGGTTAACCAACTTATTTTTTATTGAATTTAAGGCTCACTCCATAAGATGGAATCCATACCTGCATACCCGATATTGTTAATAAGGCCAAGAACCTGAGACTAGATAGTTAATGAATCTGAGGGGGAAGCCTCTTACTATTGTTCTGTTAAATGACCATAGCAATAAAATAACCCATAATTAAAAAAACAGAGTTGATAGGAAGAAAATAATCAAGGGGTGTGTCTACATGTAAATATAAATGACATAATAATCTCACTTCAAGACTGAGATTGCTAGAATGAACTAAAAATGACATAGCTGGATGCTATGTACTTTTTAACATATGAGAGGTACATTACAAACTATAGAATTAAAAGCATAGATACATATAGGTCATACAAACACAAATCAAAAGAAGCTAGAAGTACTATTTTAATATTAGATTAATGTCTACACATGTTCATAAAAAGAATCAATTCTCCAAGAAAACACATAGCAATAGAGCTTGAAAATCCATAACACAAAAATTGAAGTAACTAAGAGTAGGGGGGGAAATGTAATTAATTTAACACTTCAATATTCTTTTGCCACCAGTATAAAGAACCAGCAGAGAGAAATTAGTAAGATATTGGAGAACCAAGTCAGGCTGCCATCAAATGAAGTCTACTTGACATTGATAAAACTTTCTAATCAAAACTTTTCAGAGTGTGCATTCACATCAGCATGTAGAAGTATTCTCCAAAACTGATCATATCCTAGGAATTTAAACAAACTCTAAAAAGTTTAAAATATGCATTCTGTGATTTCTGTATACAATGGAATTCCAGTAAAATTTAATAACAAAAATAAAAGGAAACACTCTAAACATGCTTGGGAAACTTAATAGTAATAAAACACATCAAAATTTATAGGCTGCAAGCAAGATAGTGCTTAGTCACATGATGAAATACATTAGAAAAGAAGAGTGGTTTCAAATCACTAACAAACTCCTACCTTATGAATGAGAGAGAGAGCTGCAAAGGATGGATGAAAGGAGATAATAAAAATAAATAAGCAGAAAGAAAAATGTGAATTTAAGAGAAAGAAACAATTAGAAGATGAGCAAAGATCTACTATCCAGCTAATGAATGATCTCAAAGAAGAAAATGTTGGCCTGGAGAGATGAATCAGTGGTTAAGAGCACTGGCTGCTCTTCCTGAGGACCCAGATTCAGCTCCCAGCCCCAACATGGCAGCTCACAGCTGTCTGTAACTCCAGTTGCAGGGGATCCAGTGCCACCTTCTGGTCTCTGTGGGCACCAGACATGGAACTGGTAGGCAAACAGACATGCAGAAAAACACACATGCACACAAATTTAAATTAAATGTTAAAAATAAAAAAATGAAAAGATTGAAAACAAATAGTAAAGTCTATAAATCGTGACATTATTCATAATTTTTTAAGGTGAAGACACTATGGTAGGTTGTGGTTAGTGATCACAGTGGCCCAACTGATCCCATTATCTGACAAAAATTATACATTTTTAGAATTTAATTATTTATTTTATAATGTTGACTACAATGTCAAAAATACACATTCTCAAATCTTGTAGTGTTGCATTTATCAAGAAACTCAAAAAGGTTGATGGAATTTATCCATGGCACCTTTTAGATTTATGTGATTTAGACAAAGAAGTTATGATTTTAAAGGCCTTTTTTATTTCTCAGTTCTGGAGACAAAATCATGTGAGGTCTAGTGAAGAGATTAAAAACTTAGAAAACTGATAGAACAAGAGCCTAGAGAAATCATTGTAATAGATCTACATATTATTGAAATAATAGAATTAAATTTAAGATAATATAAAATGTGAGTGGGCTGTTTTGAAACCGATCAAGCTCCTTTGGAAAATAATTTCAAGATTGCCTTTATACTTCATTTCTTCCTCAATTCATTTTTATAGCTCACAATTGTCCAGAAGTCATTCATTTTATTTCTTCAAACTCTTTTTAAGAATTGCTTTTATAGGAGGCTGAAGAGTTAGCTCAACTGAGGAGCTCTGCCTGCTCTTCCAAAGGACCTGGGCTGAATTCTCAGCATCCACATGGCAGCTCACACCTGTCTGTAACAATTAGAAGATGAGCAAAGATCTACTATCCAGTTAATGAATCATCTCAAAGAAGAAAATGCTGGCCTGGAGAGATGAATCAGTGGTTAAGAGCACTGGCTGCTCTTCCTGAGGACCCAGGGGATCGAATGCTGTTTTAGGCAAACTCACAGACTAAACACTCATAATATATATATATATATATATATATATATATATATATATACTAAACTATATATATATAGTTTCATTTGTAATTTTTAAGATTGTAATTACATCATTTCTGGAGACAAAATCATGTGAGGTCTAGTGAAGAGATTAAAAACTTAGAAAACTGATAGAACAAGAGTCTAGAGAAATCATTGTAATAGGCCTACATATTATTGAAATGTGATAATATAAAATGTGAGTGGGTTGTTTTGAAACCAATCAAGCTCCTTTGGAAAATAATTTCAAGGTTATATTTAATTTGCATTTGTCTCATCTTTTGGAAACTGTCCATTCGTTAGACCGTTTGCTGAGGGTTGTTCGTTTCATGGTATTGAGTCTTTTGAACTCTTCATGTATTTCAGCTATTAATCCTCTGTCAGATAGGTAGTTAACAAAGAGTGCCTCTCATAATTTAGAATGTCTCTTCACTCAGATAACTATTTCTTTTGCTCTGCAGAAACCTTTATTTCATGAAATCCTATTTGTCAGTTGGCAGTATTTCCTGACAAATGGAGTCCTGTTGAGCAGGCCCTTGCTACTTACTGCTCGTGCTTGCCAAGTTTGTTTGCTGCTCTTCAGAAATTGTAGCTCTACATCTTTGATAAGAAATGTGTGAGATGCCCATGGAAGGACGTTACCACCAATAGTCTGGAGTATCTAAAACTACCAGGCTCATGATGAAGGACCCAAAAGCCAATCTGAAGACACCGCACAAGCCAAAAGTGGGGCAATTTCAGGTTTCATAAGTTGATAATTGTGTAACATTGCAATACATTAAAATAATAAAAACTTAAGTCTTTGAATTCATTGTAACATTTAGTGAGTCTAATAAGTCACTTGTGAGAGGTTTGGAGAGGTAATTAACTATTTTCAAAAATGGGAAGTAAACAGCCTAGTCTCTGCCTTTTCATGAAGTTTAAATAATGGTTAAGGGGTAGTACCTGTGTATAAACATTCCATAGTGAATACGTGAAACACAAGTGCTAGAATTAGAATAGCACTATTTTATATCACTGCTAAACCAAGTGTTCCACACCAGATATGTTAGTTAGTGTCTTACAGGAGAGGCAGAACCCAGTGCCACCTACAGATACAGGGGGCCAAGGAAGTCCTGAGTGAGTATAGTCCTGAGAGAATGTGTTCTGTTGACATGTGTGTCAGCCTCAGAGGGGTTTGTTGTGGGAAATCATCCAGCCAATAGCTTTTGGGGTATTGGCCCCTTCTAGGTATGGTCTGAGATGCTAAGTGTGGATTGATTAGTGGGGAGTGTCACCTCCCCACTGATTAGGTGTGTTCCCTCTCTTGTGTGGTGGTCAGAGATCTGATCTTCCTGTGCCCCAGAGCAGAAGATTGTGTCGTCGGCTCTACCTTTACTGTTATTTGTGAGTGCCTCCCAATAAATGCTTGCTATTCTTTTATTCAGGCTTTCATGGACTCCCTTACTCCCACCCATAGTGCCCATCTAGCAAAGATGCCAACATCATTGTTCCTCACGCTTACTTTGTACCTGCAGTCAACAGCTGTGTTTATCATTTTTTTTATCTTGATTGACTTTGCTTTGCACAGCTCATCCCTCTTCATCTTGATGCTTATCATCTGTGGGATCTGACTTCACCCCAGAGTTGACTTGTTTTCCTTGTGGAAGAATTTGCATGAAGATCGGGAATAGATAGGAATCAGTTGAAGGGAGCCAGCCAAAAAGTGCTTCTGAATTACTACAACTGTGTGTGTGTGTGTGTGTGTGTGTGTGTGTGTGTGTGTGTGTGTGTGTACCATCAGAGGACAGCCTGCTGGAGTCATTTCTGTCCTTGCACCACATCAGTTCTTGGATTGAATTAGGTTACTAGCCTTACCCAGCAAGTACCTAATAATCAATTGAGCCATCTTCAGACTACTTGTCAGCTTCTGCTCAAACCATCTTTCTCATCTTTTTGTTACCTGAAGCCATCAATCATCTTGACAGTTTTCAAGATGTTGAACCATTTTTGAATTACAAGGAAATTCCATCTTGAACAGGATGTGAGATGCTTTAGAGATGCCTCGAGAAATATTTGTCTGTGCCTTTTAAAGAACTCTACAATCACTTCAGTAAGCATGTACATTTCATTGCATAGCTCAATTTTGTACAGTCTTCATGTCTTCCCATTGACACGAATAATCAGATGCATCATGAACCCTATTTGATGTAAAGGTCTACTTACAAATTCTGTTAAGCCAGGACACTCATTTGGAAATAATTCTTTAGAAGAAATTGGATAATCTGTCATAACCATTAATCTGGTATGCTTTACCTCCATTTTTAAGGTTAGTTTTAATCATTTGTATATAAAATACCCATTTCAAACAGGAGTATTTCCTAGAAAACAATGTGGATTTATCAAAATTTGATCCTATGTATCTACAATATATATATATATATATATATATATATATATATATATAATCTTATGATTTTTTTGTTATGTCCCTAGTTAGATATAACAAATATTAACTTTTCATACTTTTTCCAAGAATAAAATGTTGGCTTTATCATTTCTATTACTCCATATTTTAATTTATTACATTCTACTTTCCATGTCATTTTTCTTCTCTAGGTCATTGATCTAGTTCTATTAATGAGTGTATTTTTTTCTATTTTAATAAAATTGCAAGGAACTAAGTTTCCCTCTGACCAAATCTCTGGCTGCATTATTTGGTCATTTTGCGTGTTGCTTTGGTTATTGTTTCCTAAGGAGCTTGTCATTTCTTATTTGACTTCTTATCTAGAATTAATTTAAGACATAGTTGTTTCTTTTCCTAAGTTCCTTGAAGTTAAAAGACAAACTTACATGTACTTAAAAGTGACACAAATTGTCTTTTTTTTCCTTTGTTTTTTTCAAGACAGGGTTTCCTCTGTGTAGCCTTGGCTGTCCTGGAACTTGCTCCATAGACCAAGACCAAGCTGGACTCAAACTCACAGAACTCCATCTGCCTCTGTCTCTCAAATCCTGGATTACAGGCATGAACCACCACCCCCTGGCAAACTGCTTCATTTAAAAAATAATGTTTTATTATTTTTAATTGTGTGTGCAAGTGTGTGTGCACACGCACGTGTGTGCATATGAATGAAGGTCTTTGTGGGTCAGAAGAGGGTGTCAGATTCCCTGGAGGTGGAGTTATAAGCCACTGTGAGAAAGAAGCCTGATGTGGGTGCTGGGAATAGAATTTGAGTCCTGTGTGAGAACAATTCATGCTCAGGGAGGTCAAGAGCATGATGGAGAAATCTACAGAGACAGCTGAACCAAACTCATGGAAACTCATCAACTCTAGACGACAGCTGTGGAGCCTCCATGGGACTGAACTAGGCCCTCTGCATGTGGGAGACCATTGTGAAGCTTGGTCTATCTGAGGGGCCTCTGACAGTGGGACCAGGATCTATTTGTGTATGAGCTAGCTTGTGGGAGCCCATTCCCTACTGTGGGATGCCATGCTCAGCCTGACAGCAGTGGGGAGGGGCTTTATCCAGCCCCAACTTAATGTGCCAGACTTTGTTGACTCCCCATGGGAGCCCTTACCGATTGGAAGGAGTGGATGGTGGGGTGGGCGAGGGGGGCAGGAGGAGGGGTCAGAGGGAGAACTTTGTTTGGGATGTAAAATGAAATTTAAAACATTAATTAATTAATTAATTAAATATTAGAAAACAAAAACAAGTCTGCCAACAGAAAAAAAAAGTACATACTCTTAAGTGCCGAGCTCTATTTTGCTTTCAAATTATTTTATACTCTAGCAAATTTCACTATTTAAAGATGAATAGATGGATAGTAGCCAATTTTGAAAATGCTTAAACACAAGAATGGAGTGACATGGTGTAGCATCCACTCGATAGGGTAAGAATGAAGGGTACTTGTTCCCTGTACATTAGGCAAGAATTTGCCATGGGACTCACTTTACTAGCCTTTCTTCAGTCCGGATAGCACAAGTCTACACAGAGTCAGAATTTGTCAGTACCAAAAAAAGCACCACTCCATCCCCTTGGGCTTGCTGGTGCATGTCATCTGAGCTAAAGCTGCTGGTGAATGCCGTGTGGTCATATTTGAAGACCCCACCTGAGGAACAAGGAAATAAGGGGCTAAGGGGCAGAACAGGCAGTCAACAACAAAGTCAATGGTGTCCTGGCTACAGTTGCCTGAAACTAAATGCGTCTAAGTATTTGTCTTTTATCAAAAAAAAAAAAAAAATTCCATTTGCTTACACAAGCTTGATCCTGATTTCCTCTTCTAGTCACCCCCCTCCCATCTTGATTAATACAGAATTTAACAAAAATGTTTACTGACCTAGCGTACTCTTCACTATGAAGCTTCATGCTTGGATTTGTACACCCACAACACAGGTGGAGTACACAAAGGCATGAAGTTGACTGCCGGCACTTGCTTTGTTGGCTAATTAAGCTTTTGTTGCCCACAGGGAGAAAAATCTGCCTGAGTTTTCTGAGAAAGTAGAAGGTATTGTCAGAACACACATCTTTGACATGGCACATATTGCAACATGAGCCCAGTTCACAGCAGAGTCAGTGGTACCCGGGTTATCATTGTACCCTTATCATTGGACCTCAGCAATTTCACAGGGACCCCACAGGGCTTTCAAGAGTGACTCATCAATCATCCATGCAGTAATGCAGGATTAATGGACATGTTCAAAAGCATCTGGGACTGACAACGTCCTGCCTTTTGAGGATGCCTCTCTGTTTGAAACCCATCCTCCAGCAAGGCTTATGGAGATCAATAAGCATCCTGTAGCACCGAGGACACACTAGTCTCTTTCATGTTTTCCTTTGCATAATGACAAAAACAAATCTAGGGGCATTTGGAGCACTTGTCTCGATGTACAGATAGTGTTAGGAGCCCCAGGGGTAAATGTGTTAAATAGGTAAACTTCAAATCGTGGACCTTTCCTGTTCAGAAGAACTCATGTATATTTTAAGGATCAGATACAAAAAGCAAGAACCGGAGGGAAGCATCAACTTAACCTTTAAAACAACATTGAGAGAAAAATGCATCTGTCTGTAGAAGCACAGAAATAAATGTCTTTCTTGAAATAATGCATGTAAGAATGTTCATTAGCAAATCAAAATTCAAAAGCAGAGCGTATGGTTACAGAAAAGTTGTCATTTAACCAAAGAGGTCACTTTTGTTCTACCAGGCACACCGTCTGTGCCCAAGGCTTATGTGTATTTATTGACTGACTCTGGGAAGATAATTAAGAAAGTGTTGAAAAGCTTCCAGGACCCCCTGAATTGTGCAGTAAATATTAAGTTTGGAGTGGTTTAGGAACATGCTTCACTTTATCCACAGCAGATTATTTTGCCTTACTAAAGACATAAAGAAACATTTTTCCACTAAAATAAACTTTTTTAAAAAAGCTGATATTGTCTTTGCTCACTAGAGTAGAGGTCAGTAGGCCCAAGAGTAGATATGCGAACTGTTGGAAGTTGGTCTACTTGCAGGTGTTAGAGACCCATTTTCCCTTAATTCTCTATCCTATGGTATAAATTTTACATTTATAATAAAGTTAAAAGGGCAACATTTTATTGGAAGTTACAAAAATAACCTCCAGCCTCAGTTGGACGGTGGTGGTGCACACCTTTAATCTCAGCACTCAGGAGGCCGAGGCAGGTAGATCTCTGAGTTTGAGACCAGCCTGGTCTACATAGCGAATTCCAGGACAGCCAGGGATACAAAGAGAAACCCCATCTCAAAAAAAAAAAAAAAAAAAAAAAAAACAGAACAACATAACAAAACCCTCCAGACTCAGGAAACACAGGGTATTTTCAAAAAAATGCCAACTGAGCCAAACTCAGAGTAGGTGTGTGGACACTCCAAAGCCCCGTACCTTCAGTTCAGTCTGGCTGGTATTCCAGAACATGGGTGCCATCTGTGCTGAGGGAAATGCTGAATCAGCCACACTGTTTCTGTCACACTTGTTTGTGTTGTGAAGCCTGTTAGACCCTGAGTTTTATACTCTGAACTCTTCAAAACCCTGTCTCTATGACTCAAACTCTGCCTTCCTGTCCCTTTCATTATGTAAAAGAAGCAAGTGGAATTTTACATGAAGTACTGCCCTGTGAGGAATACAAAAGCATGGACTCAATTTTCCCTAGATTCAGATAAAAACAGGAATTAAGGAGGATGTTTGGCTCAGGGGTTGAGGGTATTCTTGACAGGGTGTGGTTTAGGTTTCTGAAATTGTTGCAAATCCTACCAGCTGCAGAACCTCACAGATTGAAATGATGGGTGGCTAAATTTACTGTAAGAAAGGTCCAGGGGAGAAACACGTCTTCTCTGCCCCAGATCCTTTCTCCTTAAAACAAACAAACAAACAAACAAACAAACAAACAAAAAACCTTTCATTTTAATGTGCTGCATATAACATCTCAGAGTTCATTTGGGTTTTGTTCCTTTAGAGAAAATTTAACTGCAGGAATGAAGAAGATGGCATGACCAAATCACAAAAGAAACTTAGTTCTAAAAGGGAAAAAGGAAAATAAGGAAGAAAAAAGGAAAAGGAAATGAATCGTTTTACTTTATAAATCCCCTTAGTTAGATAGCTAACCTTTGGTTTGGACAGGGGTGCGGGTGGGTAAAAAGATCCCATTAGACTACATAGTCTACACGGACAAAAGTCCTATGATTACAGATGTAGTAACTAAACTGATACTTTAAATCTTATATGCAATAACTTCTGACTTCTGTAAGAAACACAGCCTCTGAAGCCAGTCACAGGTGAAGGGAACTTAGTGGACTGACAGTACTGGAGGGAGCGATGTCATAGAATGTCCTTAATTTTAAATGATGTGAAGAATAGCCCTTCTTTTTGTCAAACCATCTTGGATTGTTTGTTTAGCCTAGCACTATATCTACCACACTTCTCTTACACCCCCCAGGTCATTATCTAATTTCAACATTTAGTGTTTCATGCATGTGTGTGTGTGTGTGTGTGTGTGTGTGTGTGTGTGTGTGTGTGTGTGTGTGTGTAAAAAGAAAATGTCTCCCTGTGGCTTCTCTGGTCATCCTTGTTTGTTTAATCCTGCCTTCCTCCATCTTCCTAAACGTTTCCTCCTCCCTGTAAAATTCCTAATCCTGTTCTTTGATTTTCCCCTCATAGGATCCATGCCCCATCTCCCCGCCTCTACACCTCCTTACCTTCCTCATGGTCAAGTTTACTTTCCGAGTTTCTGTGGTTACTACAGGTTATAGACTCACATCTAAAGATTTGCAGATAAAATCTGCAAATAAGATAGAACATGCAGCCTTTGTCTTTCTGGGTCTGGATCACTGTATTCAAGTCGGCATTTATGGTTTTCTTCTTTTCCTCCTTCGAGAGAAAATGTTCATAGCCTAAAATCCATGTGTGGCTGCATTGCCTGGCTCAGGGAACACCTCTGCATGTTCCCCCAGAATCTGGGTGTCACCACACAGTTCAGGTGAGTATGCCAAGTACAAATCATTTTAACTGCCTGGAATTCTCATTGTGACCTCCTGAATGAATGCCCTTCTCTCCCTGGATCTGTCCATTACGCCCACCCTTCCTCTCAGACCTTGTACCTTTCCCTTTCTCTTCTCAATGGTCAGTAGGAAGGGTGCTTTCCTGCTTCCCCATCCTGCTGTCTCCAGCATCTTTCAACCCTCTGTCAACAGCTGGTTGTTGTAAGGCCTGTCTCCCTGAGCCCCATGCCCCACTCTCACCACTTTTCAGCATCCTCTCTGGTTCACAAAGTAGGCTAAATCTGAAAAACTTACCTGCTTGCCTTTTGGCTGCGTACTTCACTATTAGCCTCTTAGATTTTCTCAAAATTTGTTACAGTATGGTTATTTCTAGTCTCCCATCCATTCATAACAGTCTGGTCTGGGTTGGTGATGCCTGAGATTTTTCTAGGTAAAATACAGATGTGTTGCCTGTCCAGAAATCCCATCTCTTACCTATCACGAGGCTTTCTCAGATGTCCCAGAATGCATAAGATGTCCCAGGATGCAATGCTTTCACATCTGTTTATGACATTGCTGTTAATAGAAGTCTAAGATTGGCTAACACTCAACACTTTCATAACTGAACAATTTGATTCCCTGTTAATGCTATGAGCTTATCCATCCCAGATTACCCACAGTTTGAACTGTTTAGAATCTAGCCAGGCGAGAACCTCACCATAACCACCCACTTCTTAGCCACGGAGATCAAATGTAGACATCTCAGAACTATGGAACTCAGGAACCAGTGCCTGACTTGCTGTGATGTCATCATGTTGAGGGTTTATGTGCACATTTGACCCAATGCCTAGATTCTGACCCTAGCTGGCTTCTCAAGGACATGGCCTTTCTGTACTGACTCTTTGTCAGTGTGAATCCAGTTTGCTGTCTAGGTTTGTTTTGTTTTGTTTTACACTTTTCCTTGGGCCTCTCCCATGATTTAAGAAAATATACTTTTCAATGTTAGCCCTACATAGTCCAGATATTAGATAATTATAGCCATGGGATAGCTCTTCAGTTAAATATGTAGAAATCATGAAAGCAAGCAACAGACCCTCCCCAGCTCTTTCCATACTGGTAGTGCTGAGCACAAGGCTTTGCACCCAGCAAGCAGTCAACCTCCTTGACGGACTTTAAATAGAAAGCACTGGTTTTCTTTATTACTAGCTTCTTCTAGCCACTGCCTGAACCCCATCAATCCATTTCATCAGAGCAAATACAGCCACTGTCATTTACTGAATGCTGAGCCCAAACTTCTCTCCATATTGAGGTCCCATTTCCATAAGGCAAGGATAAAGGGGTTTGAAGCATTCCTCTGACTCCCTTGTTTCCATTATACTTCCATGGCTCGGTTTCTCATATGATCTAGATTCATGAAGCCATTCTTGGGAGGTATTTGCAGACCTAGGAAGAGACAGCGAGTCTTACTGCCTGTCTTCTACCATTACATGTAGCTGTCACCAAGATCTGCATGATTTGCACACTATGGTGAGTAATGGAGACATACTTGGTGGAATCGTAAATGTAAATGGCATCATCCTGTGCATGGACCAGAAGGATTCTGACCACCCACGGACACTCTGGGTTGGATCTAGAACGAGTGAATAAAGAGATGCCCTAAGGGAAAGACAAACCTGAAGGAGGAGGGACATAGTAAGAAAGAGTCCAGATGAGAGCGCACCTGGTTAACACAGCAGAGATCAGCTGGGTTCAGGATCCCTCAGAAGGCTGGAGGACATCAACAAACTCTGGGAGGAGGAAGTTGTTTTGAGATAAATCCCTTCTGGTCTACTACATCCCGTTATCTCCGTGCCTGCCACTCAAGGACTAGAAGGTGGCAGAAAAGAACTGGATTATTCCAAGTTGAAGTATGAATCAAGTTCTGGACTGAGAAGAAATCTTCAAGCAGTGGAAGACTGCTGCTAAGCATGCTGTGTAATTTTTCTGTCTGAGTAGAGGAAGCACCGGTAAAGCAAAATAGCCTGTGTAATCTGAATAGTGAAGAAAGGGGAAATGGATGGATAAAGGCTTTTCCAAGAGGGTAAATGGTTCCAGATCCTCATTTCAAGGTCTGAAATTTTCTTCCTATGTGTTAGGTTTCATGACAAAAGCTGTGGGGATCGTGCTAGCCATTAAGTTAGCTGCTCAGATTCGTCATTTCCACCTTAAGAAGAAACAAGGAAGACTCATATGCTGCTTGGTCTTGAAGATAAGAATGAAAACATCAGACACATAAATGAACTGAAGAAAGCAGCAGACCTTGTGGGTTTCCATGGGGCAGCAGTCTGAGTACATGGGGCAATGAGAGACACCATGTCAGGGAGGGGTGGCCCGTGGGAAATTTCCCCGAAGAGGCTGCCCTACCAATGAAGTTGCTTTGTGATTACATTTGCCTTGTCACTGACTTTGTTTTGTGAAAACAAATGCATTTATCTGTGGCAGATTTTTTGAGAAGACAAACTCCAACTGCTGTCAAACCAGAGCCAAGAGGAAATAAAAGATTTGCCAAAAATATTTCTTCGGCAAACAGCCCATCCATTATATGTGGGTTCTTTAACTGGCTGTGAACTGAATTTCACCTTTGGCATTGAATACATTTTTAATTTTCACTGTTTCACTATTTACACACATTGTAAATACTGCAGTGACCTTGTTCTGAAGCCAGTCAAGTGGTCACTGAGGCTGACACAGGAAGAGGACAATCCCAGCA
The DNA here is from genome assembly GCF_003668045.3 of Cricetulus griseus. Taxonomy (NCBI): domain Eukaryota; kingdom Metazoa; phylum Chordata; class Mammalia; order Rodentia; family Cricetidae; genus Cricetulus; species Cricetulus griseus. The sequence continues at coordinate 77,434,535 of NC_048600.1, read as the reverse complement.
GACTGTGCTAGGCATTTGAGAAGCTCACTAGTCTTTGAATATGTAGATGGAAAGCAGGATGGGTTAGGATGTGTGGGCAGCCACTTTCCAGGAAGCTGGCATAATCCTGCCCCCCCACACACACACACTTCAGTTTTTCCTCAGGATTGCTTCTAGAGGCTTCAATGTTGTGGTTTCTCTAAGTTCTGTGGCTCAAACACAGGGAAAGCTATATTTACAGGCACCAACTCTATCCAGAATCTCCTGTGGTCCTGGATCTAGAAGGAAGGCTATTTTAGGAGACTGAGGACTAATGACTGAATGACTAAATGACCCCTGGGGTGGGGGGGTTGTAGTCTATCTCAGTTAAAAAGAGTAAGAAGTTTATTTAAATTGAATCAAAGACAGAGTAATTTTCTAAAAGGATTGTAAATGAATGCATGTTTCTCAAGCCATTGAAGGAAGGTCAAAAGGGCACTGTGTGCTGCCATGAGAAAAAAAAGACCTGAGGTCTATCTGTAGTGCTGTTGAGAAATATATAAGATAAATTAAGTGCATTTTGTTACTGTAAAAATAAATGGAGATGAGTAATAGTGATAAATACAAGCAAATAAACATGTATATATTATATATTACATATATATTATATGTATTATGTCTATATATAATTGATAATGTAATATACATAAATATTGTGTATATGGGCTAATATATATGTAACACAGAGTGAGTATCTCTTAGATGAAATACTTTCAACCAAATTTCAACTGGTTTTGGATTGGGGACCATTTTACAGAAGACCCAGTTAAGAACACAAATTTCTTTTTTTTTTTTTTTTTCAAATGGACCTTGCACACACAGCTGGGAGTCTTGCACCCAATCTTTAATGGGTTTGTACTTGGATCCATCACATGAGGTCACATGGGCTTTTCTAGTTCTTGAATCATGCCACACATGCAAAAGTTTAAATTCTAGATCCCTTCCAGTTTGAGGTTTTAGTCTTAGTGCTAATTCAGCCTATATATATATATATATATATATATATATATATATATGTGCACATTACAGTAACTTCACTAGAATTTGAGATTTAGGCTGGAAATTTATCCTACATTTCTTTCTTTCAAGATTTCAAGTACATATGAATTTTTAAAATAAATTTAATAATGGAAGACCATGAAAACATGTGTCTTTCCACTCTATTTCCTCTCATCGCCTCTTAGGCAGCATGTGCTGGAGCTATGCCTATTGTTTCCAGTGGCCACCTTGTTCTTTATTCTCATTTTTCTAAACAGGAAAATTTAAAATGTTAAATGAGCTAAGAAGTATAGTCGCCAGGAAATAATTTCTATGGGAATTAGAAACTATGGAAGAGTCTATTCACATGATGAAATTCAAAGAAATTGCTGTTCTGGTATCAAGGAGGCCAACACAAAGACAGATTGGAAAAGCTAGCAGCTAGGTACACTCAGAACACTGAGAGTCAAGGGGAGAGAAAGCAAAGGAGATGTCCTTTATATCCCCCCCCCTAAGATGCAGCTGGGGCTTTGAGTCATTCAAAAACAAACAAAAACCCTAAATGTTTCACTTTTTTCCCTTGCCCAGACATAAAGAACTCAAAGGAAGCCCACTTGGTCCATTGCAAGACTCATCCCAGCTTAAAGGGCAAAAGTGAGCTTCTACACCCAAGAGAAGGGAGAAGAATCACCAGAGGAGTGTGCAACACTGATGCTGGGATGGCAGCTGGAATGTTGAAACCAGTTCTCTTTGAGAAGAGTATACCGCCTTAAGAATCAAGCCGCAACTTTGATGTGATAACAGCCTTGTGAGCTGCTCTTCAGACACTGCAGTGTGCCTCCGGATTGTGGCTCTTAGCAAGCAGCACTGGGCAGTGAGCAGAAATGATAACCTTACAGTCTGAAGGGCCAGAGAAAGATCTCGAAATCCTTACTTCACTCCGGCAGCCTCCTTGGAAGTCACATGTTGCCCATGGTAAAACCACAAAATTGAAGCAATCTGGGACATCTGAATCATCCTGGAGCACAACAGGCATCCTATGAGCAAGATGTAAAAATTCAAGCCACTGAAAAAATTGGAAGTTTGTGTAAATGTAGCATAGTTTAGCTATGACATAAAGCTCATCCAACGTACCATTTGTATACTTTACAATATACATAATTACCAAACAGAATCTGTAACCCAAGGAGTAACTTGAGAAAGAATTAAACAAATTTATTCAAAGGCAAATGGCTTCTTCCTGGGTCCTAGATAGAAGTTAGTCACACTTCTATTCAGTATTTTCCTAATTTCAAAGATAAAACAGATGGGAGGGAGGAAAGAGCAACACTAAAATTCAAACAAAACCAGACTGGCTAAAAAGGAAAAAAAAAATAGTAGGTTGATGTGAAATGTCTCTTCTACAGCAGTTGGTAGGAGAATGACCTGAGTGTTGAGACTAAAGCATCACTTCATAAGCATTCTAACTGTAGCTTGTGTGAGCATCACAGAGTCTGGGATAAATAACACATGGTAAAGCAAAAACCTGGGCGAATAAATTCAACAGCTTTTATTTGAGCAGAGTGTAATGCATGAGTCAGGAAACACCAAGGCCAGTAGAATCAGACATCTGCAGTAGGATGAAGGTTCAAGTGTCTTGTACAGGCAGCTGGGATGTGGAGCATGACACTGAGTTTTCCCGTGGACAAAGAAGTGAATTTATTTGACTGGTTCCAACAAGAAGACCCTAGTTAGAATTCACTGGCGGTTTCTGACTGGTGAAGACCCCAGTTAATTTTGCTGTTTATGTTGGGATTCTGTTTGCATAGAAGAAACTTAAGGGAATGGGGTTCCCCCAGCATAAAGCCCTCCAAGTGTAAAAGTATTTTCAAATACATAGAACATAGAGCATACAGATTTTTCTTTCCTGAAACTTAAACTTGACACATGGAAATATGTTACCCATTCATCTAGGATACAGTAACTCCTGAGTTTGAATGGGTATGTCCCCATGGACTCCAGTAATTGAGTGCTTGGCCTATAGAGAGTGGCACTATTGGGATGTGTGGCCTTGTTGGAGAAAGTGTGTCACCATGGTCTCATATGCTCAAGCTACACCCAGTGTGACACACAGTCTCTCCCTCCTGCCTGCAGATCAAGATGTAGAACTCTGAACTTCTTCCCCAGCATCATGTCGGCCTGCATGCTGCCATGCTCTGGAAAAGATGATAATGGACTAAACTTCTGCAACTGTAAGCCATCCCCCAATTAAATGTTTTCCTTTATAAGAGTTTCTGTGGTCTAGGTGTCTCTTCACAGCAATAGAAACCCTAACTGAGACAGTAATCATTTATGTGGAGTTTCATCTGTGTCTTCACTATATCCCCTGTGTCTACTACAACACAGGCTCAATAAAAAATGCTCAAGAGGTTTTGTTCGATTACATTTCAAAGCGGTGAAAATTGTTATAAAGACATCCACAGATATAACACAGTACAAAATGACTGTCAAACCATACATCAGTCAGAGTTATGTAATACTTTTAATTATTTAAAGCACATTCTTGATCTGAAAATTTCAGAACCATTCTTTCAAATGGGAAAGCGATGGAGAGGAAGGATGCTAGGTTGTCTAAGAGTCATCTTTTACAAGGCAGGATGGGTGCATCTCTATGTTAGCATGTAAAATAAGATAGACATTGATTGTTACCAATAAAATAAAACAATGACATAAGCTTTTCAGGTAGCCAAGGAACAAAGAAGTAAACGTAACCAATTTAGCAGAGAGGTTAGTGCTTTAAAGAATCAAGATAAAATAACTATCTAAAGAAAGATTTTACTAAAAACTTGTTACAAGCAACAAATTAAATACCATTTAAAAGGGCTTAGAGTAAAATTTACATAGCATAAAATATTCAATTCAAAATGTTTTAGATTTACACCTCCCAAATAAGACCTTTATTTTTTTGATATTTTTTCTCATTTTTTATTTGAATTAGAAACAAGGGTTTTTTGTTATTTTTGTTTGTTTGTTTGTTTGTTTTGTTTTGTTTTTCGAGACAGGGTTTCTCTGTGTAGCTTTGGAGCCTATCCAGGCTGGCCTCGAACTCACACCTAGATCTGCCTGCCTCTGCCTCCCAAGTGCTGGCATTAAAGGGATGCACCACCAACACCCAGCTTGAAATAAGATTGTTTTACATGTCAATCCCAGTTCCCTCTCTCTCCCTCCTCCCCTGCCCCCCCCCAACTAAAACCCTACCTACCACATATCCTTTCTGCTTCTCAGGGAGGGTAAGGTCTTCCATAGGGGGTCTTCAGAGTCTGTCATATCCTTTGGGATAGGGCCTAGGCCCACCCCTGTGTGTCTTGGCTCAGGGAGTATCCCTCTATGTGGAATGGGCTCCCAAAGCCCACACCTATGCTATGGGTAAGTACTGATCTACTACAGGAGGCCCCATGGATTTCTGAGGTCTCCTCACTGACACCCACGTTCCTGCCATGTGGATCATTCCCTTGCTGGTTTCCCAGCTATCAGTCTGGGGAGCAAGAGTTCCCCGATGTTCAGGTCAGCTGTTTCTGTGGGTTTCACCAGCCTGGTCTGGACCCCTGTGCTCTTCACTTATCCTTATCTGAATATTGGTTTCAGTTCAGTTCGGTGATTAGTTGTGGGTGTCTGCTTCTATTTCCACCAGCTGCTGGATGAAGGCTATAGGATGCCATATAAGTCAGTCAACCTCATTATCAGGGAGGGCATTTAAGGTAGTCTCTTCTCTGTTGCTTAGATTGTTAGTTGGTGTCATCTTTGTAGATCTCCAGACATTTCCCTAGTGCCAGAATTTTCTTTAAACCTATAATGTCTCCCTCTATTATAGTATCTCTTATCTTGCTTATCTTGCTCACCTCTATTCTTCCCCCGACTCAACCTTCTTGCTCCATCATGTCCTCCTTAATCTCACTGTGAGGCACAACTTGATTCTATCCTGGCCTCAGGCAGCCATGAACCTACCTTCTCTTGATACATAGACATCTTTTTCAAGGTTTGGTTAAACTCTTAAAAAAGAGTCTCCTATGGTTTATAATATTTTATCTTGTTTTCAGTTTTTTATTTAAGTTTATATGTATATCTATAGGAGTGTAGCAAGTACAGTTGCCTTTGGAGGCCAGAAGACAGCAATAGATCCCCTGGAGCTGCAGTTACACAAGGTTTTGAGCTGGCCAACTTGGGTGCTGGGAACCAAACCCAGGTTGTTCTTAACCACTAAGCTATTTCTCCAGACCCTCATAATAGTTTTTAAACAAGCATCCTGTGAAAAAAAACACAAATAAAACATAATGATTTAGGTTAAAAATAAAAGTAGCATGATGCCAAGAAAATACAAAATGAAGGAAACTTCAATTAAAAACCCTAATATACCATATAAAATAGAAATCAAGGGCACTGAATGATTTAAGAGGGAAATAAGATGCAGCTTGGCAGTTTCTCCAAGATTTAAAAATAGAATTGCCATAAAATACAAACTTTTCACTCCTTAGACATGAAGCCAACAGAACTGGAAATAAACAGTAAACACTTAGATAAGAATGCATATAAAATCACGGCTTACAGTTGTGGAAACAAAGGGTCCCAAAGGTGGAAAACAAACTGGAAACAAACTATGGTTTGTCCATCACTTGGTGTCCATGGGGGATGCTTCCAGAACACTTGTAGATAATTTATAATGAATAACACAATGTAAATGCCAATGAAATTGTTATAATTCATTGTTTAGAAAGTAATGTGGTCAAGGCTGATGTATTTGTTTTGCATATTTTCTCTCTTTGGTTGAATCTACATTACAGTTATAGAAGGCTGACTGCTCTGTTACTTGGTGATACTTATGAGTAAAATGTGGTATACTGTAACAAATTATGGGACACACAAAACTTGAGGGAAGGGAGTTTTATTGTGCTCACTATTTCCAAGGTTTTGCTCTAGTCCTTGGGTTAGGCAGAGCACCATGGCAGTGGGAGCACACTGGCAGAGGCTATTCACACCCTGATGGAGGTGGACAGGAGGCAAGTCAAGAGCTAGCAGGTATAACCTTCAAAATGATGCCTCTGCTAGCCCCACTTCCCAAAATATCTGCACCACTAGAGACTGAAGTGTTAAACAATAAGCCCATAGGGCACATCTCATACTTAAACCACAGCACTCTCTCTATAAAACAACAAAATACTGATATATTCTACAACACACAAGAACCTCAAAAACACATGCTGTGTGAATGAATTTGGACAGGTTCCACTCTTGTGAAATGTCCAGGATTGGCAAAGCCACGAAGTATATATAAATCAGATTGGTACAAGCAGCGAGGAGGGATCAACTCTTTGGTGGCTACCTAATTTTATTTGGGGGTGGTGAAAATATTTTGGAACTAAGTAGAGCAGGCTATAAAACTATGTTGTGAATATGCAAATTCTCGTCACTTGTTCTCTTTAAAAAGTTAAATCCATGTGTATTTCCTGCGAGTCAGGATGTCTTCAATTCATGATTCAGGAACTCTCAAACCATCCCAAGGTTTCTCATCATCGTTGTATGTCTTCAGAGGTGATTCCTGGGGTCAAAGGGCTGGAGGAGCTAATGCATGGTTAAAATAGATCTATCACAGCTAGTGAAATAAAGTGGGAATCAAACTTTATATAACTCATTGAGACTAGAGGAAAAAACTGTACTCTCAGCATTCTCTGTTCATGTCTGCTGTTCTCGAACTAAGGGGCAGAATGCTTTTCTCTCGGGGGCAGAATGCTTTTCTCTGGTTGCATTGGGCTTGAAGAATGAAACAGAAAGCAAGAAACAGGCAAAGGAGGATAGAGTCCCTTTTTGAAGTTAAGTTGCTCCATCTCAGCGTCGCAGGCAGTTTCCACGCCTGGTGGGTGCGTGTCGGAGAGGAACTAGATAATTAAAAGATGCGGGAAAGCATGAAACACAATATTTTTTTTTCATAGCCAGTGATGTCATTCTTCCTTGAAATACTGCCGCAGAAGATCAAAGATAAACAAACACGCTGGGGGAGGGGACGGAAAGCGACTCCAAAGCCCCAAGGATCCTTTTTCCTCTTCTGAAAGGCAGAGCCTTCCTTTCGGAATGTAAATGTTTTCCTCGAAACTTGCGATAATTATGGATGTAAAGGAGAGCTTTTGTCGCAGTGGGGTCTCTTATCTGCGCTGACCTGTGGCTCCTTCGGATGGGGATGTGGGCCCCAATTCTCAGGATTTTAGAAAAGAATGCGCTCAAGTGGGGGCGGGGGTGGATGAGGAAGCTGAGCTGTGCAGACGGTTTAACATGCAAATGTCTTCAGTTTCTTTTAGGTGGAGGATCAAGGTTTGGCTATTTTCAACTTCTTTTCCACTCCCCCTCTCTTCCCATCCCAGTTTAGTTTCGAGAGGACTGTGGATGTGACAAGGGCTTTGTGTAGGGAATTCAGGGGAATGAAAGGGCCAAGGAGACCCAGTTGAGGGAACAAACTTTTGGGGGTCAGTGAGGTCAGTTTGGAATAAAAGTGTGGCATTGTTGGTATTAAGGACATGCTCTCAGCAGGGTGTCCCTGAGCTGGGCACACAACTCCAGGCCTGTTTATTCAACACTGAAATACCTAAGGATGGGCCTTGGGGAGAAAGGGGGAACGAATGCCAGGGCCTGCACCTTCCAGCTTCAGAGTGCTCCCGGGACACACACAAAGACCTGCTTTTTCCACATTTCGGAGAAGAAAGTGCCTGTGCATAACCCAAAATTAATTGATTAATTAACCAATGCATTAAACGAAGAGCTTCCCGTGGCATCCCCCTCCCCGCCACACACACATGGACAATCCGGGTCATTGAAAACCCAAGATAGAAACAGTTTCTTAACAGTGTTTGAAAACAGCCTTTGTTTCCATGGAAGTGGCCAGGCTCTCTGTGGCTTCCTTCTAAAAGACATTTACCCACCTCAGACCTAGAGGGAGGGAAGGGTGTTTCTTTCTCTTCCTTTCTTTCCTTCTTCCTTCCTTTCTTTCTTTCTCTTTCTTTCTTTCTTTCTTTCTTTTCCTTTCTTTTGTGAAAAATGAGAGAAATTGCTTGCCACAGTCCACACCACACACTGTTAACCTAAATAAATATTAGTAGCCATCAGTGTGAATTGCTCTTCTGTGGCCCAGTAATGGTGAGGTCAGAGAGAAAGATGGAAGGCTGAGGAAGAGGCTGGCCCAGTGGAGCTGGAAATAGGGTTAGAGCAGAGAGGAAGGACAGCTGGGTCCTGGGCAAAATGTCATCCTCCAGGTGGTGGAAAGGGAGAGAGGGACATTTCCAGAATCCAAAGTAAAAAGCAAGTCAAAGAAAGAAAATGGGGAAATTCACCAGGAAAAAGAAGACTGTCCCTTTCTGTTTTTTTTTTTTTTTGGGGGGGGGGACCACATGAGCTTCTCTTACTCTTACTTGGGGCAACAAGACCAGGGTGCATAACTACTGAAGAAGGCAAGCGCTGTCTTCTGTTTTATAGGTTAGCAGACTTTTGAATAGCAAAGGAGAAGACAGACAAGGTTAACACTCCAAAGGCACTTTGAAACAATGAAGAGTGACATAAAACCGTCGTGTCCAAAGGAGTTTAACGCAGGCACATTGGCAGGGGCTGGCAAGATCCAGAAATGGTGCCTGAGCAAAACAATGTGTGATGCCCGCCATCCAATGAGCATCTGGAATGGGGTGAGGCCCCGGGGATTATAGTATTGACTCTGAGAATGAGAAAGCAAGGTTTCAGGAAGTTGAATTGAGGCATAGAATACTGAATCTCACACAACTGTGCCAGCAGGGGCATCCATCAGCTAAAAATCTATGTCCGTAATCCACTTACCAGGTGGTGGTGATGTGGTATTTGAGTTTGTTCCATTGGGAAACTACATGAGTGATGATGAAGTGAGATACAGTGACCGTCATTCAAGAAGGTATCACAGACATGACTAATTAGGAATGGGGTGGTAGAGGAAAAGGGAGGGCACAAGAACATCTTTTTGTTATGGAAAATTGTAGAGATGGAAGATGTGCAGAATTTAGGAAGAGTTTCCTATACTAAATGTAAAGATGCTTTTGACCAAACACTCATACATTAGAATGATAAATACTGGGTTAGTGATAAAGGGTAGATAAAAAATCTGTTATTTTGGAGGGTGAAAAATTTCAAGACACGGACTGAAGGAGTAGAAGGGGCAATTTGGGGCAGGGTGAGAAAGCTAGAACAGACTATTGATAAGATCTCTTGGGAAGACAAAACAAGAGGTTTCCTCCTGTCTTGTGTCCATGAGAGTGAGGATGCCCCCCAACCCTTGTACCAGAGCTGGGGTCAGATACGCAGCCCCAAGTTTTCTCCTACACCTCACCATCCTGCATCTTCAGGGACCATCTCACCACAGGGCCCTCTTTATGAGGATGAGAGGAGCCATGTGGAAATCTACGTGCAAAGCCATGAAAGCGAAGGAGGCCCAGCCTGTTCTTCTCAGCCACATCCTAAAGACAACACCCCAAGAAGGTAAACTTGAGTTTCATGGGTAGAAATGGATGAACTGGAGTTTCTACTTCAGACACAGGGTGGAATTTACTGGCCTTTTCCTGCTGATTTTGGCCACAGTCATTCTACATAATAAGTAAGCACTTGTCTAATCTACATTGCTTCACCCAGTGTCATCACAACAGCGAAGAAAGACCCAGAAAGGAGGCCAAACAAATCAACACAAACCCCACAGGTCTCCAGCCTCTTGAGGTTAGAGGCTGAGGCAGAGAAATCATTGCCCTTTCACCCAGCACAGCATGGGCATGAGAGATGCCCTTTAAGTGAGTGAGTGGGTTTAAAATTTGGACATTGGCTGCCAGTGAGGGACAAGAAGGGAAGCTTGTTATTAGGGCCACAACTTCAGGAACAACTGACTTGGCTACATTGGGTGACGATTTTAAAAGGTGACTCTCTGTGGTTTGAAAGAGATCCTAAGTCAAACAAAAATTGTTCCCAGTTCATAGGAAGATAATAAAATGACCACATTCGTTCTCTCACTTGACGGAATTGAGGTGAGGCAGAGTAGTGCCAAGGTGAGGTGTGGAGAGAAGATTGCCTAGGACTACGGGTGAGCAGCCATGGTACTCGTCTCTATCCAGTGTACATGACTGACTGACATCACTTGTGCTGCCTACCTTCAACCCTGACCCTGCACTCCCCCTTGCTGGGCATCAATTAGTTCAGCCATTAGCAAGCAGGAATGACACTCGTGTGTGCCAGGAATGTGATGTTACTGGCAGCCCCTAAGAAGAGATGCGTGTTGAGAGCGGCAGGGGCACAGCGGGCAATGTGACAAGTGCTTCGTTCTAAAGAACCACAGAAGTGGATGGCATCTGAGGAAGGATGCCTCAGGGTGACCTCTAACCTCTATGAACATGCACATAGACAAGCCACACAGTCACACAGACACACAGACAGACACACAAGACCACAAGATGTTTGTTATGTGTGCCCACCCTTCATCCTTCCTCATAGGAGCCTGCTGCTGTTGAGATACTGGTAATGTGTGTTGTATTTTCAATGTGACTGCTGGACTAATACACCTGAGCAGTAGATCTGTCATGTGTCCCCATCTGAGGAAAGTGAAAGCAAAGAACCATGGTGCCAGAGTCCTCTCTCTGAATGTCCTCTCTGAGCTCTTGCCAGGAGAAGAAGCCTTTGCTGCAGACCTGAAGTGGCACCATGGTTTCACGGGAACCCTGTAAGCAATAAAGCTGCTGGGGGAGCAGCCAAATCCCAGCATGGCTGCCCAGCCACGTCCGCAGTTAATGGTGGCATTGTAAGCAGGGGTTCTCTGTTGAATGAGCCTTAGCTTTTGACAAAAGCATGGACAATGCTGCAGACTAACCAGAGAGATTGCCTACTGTGGAGTGTCCCAAATACCACTGGCATGGAATGACAAAAGGCTATCAGAGAAACAGCACCAAAACCAGAAGCAGAATTTGATGGGGGAATAGATGGCCTTGTTCTTTGAGCATTTTCCAGCTTTCTCTTTCAGTGTGTTCAGAAAGTGTATAGTCATAGTATCCTGATTGCCTAGATACAGATACTAAGGACTGGACTATAGGAGGCTTACTCTGGAACACACCTTAGGTAGAATGTAGAGCCAGAGTTCAGGGCTCTCTTTACTATGCAGCACAGCTTTTGTGAAGCCCAACAAGTCTCAGATCCTGGAATGGTACCCACTTGATAAGTCTAGACTCTCCTCAGAGCAAGAATAACATTCACCAAGTGAGCATGCTTGCTTGCAAGAAACCATGATACAGTACATCCTAAAATCTCCCATGTGTGATAATGACAGCTTACTGCCTTCTACCTTAGCTGGGTATAATATTGTTGGTTAATACTTTCTTCTTTTAGGCTTAGAAACACTGCTCCATTTTTCTTGGTGCTAAATGTTATTCAGAGAGAAAACAAATTCCTGCATAATACTTTTTGTCAGATAACATTTTTTTCTAGATTTTTTTCACAATTTAGTTTAATTAGAATAACCTGAATATGTCTATTGCTTATCACTTATGTCATCCCCCACCCCATGAGAGTGATTCTTTCATTTAAATCTATAGGTTCAGTTCTTTGCTTAATGAAATCTCCATTTCTTTTATTTTTAATCTATATTTTTATTGTTTGGTTTCTTTACTTCAAGAACTTCAGTGGCCCTCTGACTCTGGAACTCAATAGCTTCAAGTAGAGGGTTTTGTCATCATGGCTCAAGTAGAGGGTGGATTTCAGGGCTAGGCAGTGCTGCACTGGTTTCCTCTTTATCAGGGTCTGACCACAGTGAATCCTTCACCACGAATCTGCCTCTAGAGAATGATGGCAGACCAAGTCAAGAACAGAAGGGCTGAGGCCAACATGACAGCAGAATCCATTTCCTAGAATGTCCTACCTGTGAAATCATTCTCTGGCAAGCTCAAAGAAATGGAGAAATTATGAGATACTCTTTTTCTCCAGTCCTACCAGTAAGTTCTCTAAGAGCACAAAGCAAAGCAAGTTGTCAACTTTGCCACCCATCACTGGTACTCAGTATTGGTCTCCATACCTAGTTCAAATGTTTGATATTTGACGAATGAGGAAACAAGAGTAATAAAGTTGAACTGATGTGTAATCAAGGTCGAAAACAAAGGAATTCAGTGTCTCTTATTTTCACTGTCTCTATTGCCAACATTTTGAGGAACACACAGACTTCAGTCTGAATGAATCTATGTTTTCTCTAACTATGGGACTCTAGTGATTCTCTTAAGAGTCTGGCTTCAGAAAATTCCCCCCCCCCCCCCCGAATCAGAGCTTACATTGAGAGACATTCTGTAGCTTTGTGGCCTTGCAAGGCATGAAAGGGACCAGAGCATCAAAACACTCTGCAGTCACAGCTCAGTGTGACTGTACCATCCAGTAATGTTGAGATTTTTGTTGTTGTTGGACAGAGGGTCTCCTGAAGCCCACATTGACCTCCAACATGGGATGTAGCCAAGGCTAGCCTTGAATTCCTGATCTTTCTGCCCTTACCTCCCAAGGGCTGATTTATATATGCATGGCACCATAACTTAGCTTGATTATGTTGCTTTAACGTCTCTGATGCTTGATGGTCTTATTTGCAAAATCACAAGTTAGTGCTCTATGACCTTGTGGGAATTCAGAAATGTGTTATGGCAAACCTTTATAGTGCACCTCACAAAATAAAATAAGCCAGGTAGTTAGGCAATGGTGCCTAATATTTGTGGATTTGCAACACCCATGCCTGCCACCTCATCTATCCAGAGCCTAAGAGTTGTCTCTGCTCCTTTATATGTAGCGAGGAAGGGGCCTAAACTTGTTGACTGCAGGGGTGCATGCATTAGAATGCCCCATAACCCTGTTCTCTCAAATACTGCTCCCAGCAACTCAGTTTAACCATGTCAATTGTATGATATCAAATGGGAAAGGCACAGTTGCTCTGCCTCTTAATACTAAAGTGTTAAGTTTTATATTAAGAGTGATAAGGGAGAATTGTTAAATGTCCTTCCAGAGGATCCTAGAGCTTCAATGAGGGTCAGACAGCATCATAGACCATGGTGTACCAGTCTCATATGTCATCTATTTAAATTGCCTTTGCACGTCAGTTTCCAGATCCCATCTTCCCTGAAGCCTTGAACTTCAACTCATCACCCACAATTTGTCCATGTCCTTGATGTTAGTTTTCCCCCCTGAAGAGTTTTATGCTGAAATCTAGGCAAGTCTATCAAGAGTCACAATGCTAGTGACAAGGCTCATCAAGCAACTAGATCTGATGTCCCAAGGTGAAAGAGGAAGCAGGCTCAGATTTAGTCCCGGTCTTAGGGTTGGCCCAAATGCAACTTGAAACACGCTTAATAGAATTATTACTAGGAAGAGAAAAGGCTGGGCTAGAGAAATGGCTCAGCCGTTAAAGGCTAGGCTCACAACCAAAAAAATATAAGAGAAAAGGCTCCTAGAAGCTGAGTCCCAGACTTTGAGATCCCCACATCCAGCTGAGATTGACATCCCCTGATGCTGTCCTCCAGGGTCTGTTGAGGACTGAGGCTAAGATGCTGAGCAATGGGAGGTAAGGCCTCTGTTTGCACAAAATGCGCCTTTCAGTAATGAATGGGCACCACAATCTGAAGAGTGGCCAGCAGATTATAAAGGTGGCACAATGCCTCCACACAAGTTAGTAACCACTCAGATCCTCTGGAGGAATAGCTTCTCAAAGGCCAGGATTTGGAGGAGACAGATCTCACCATTCAAAGTTCACAGTGGAGAGAGCTTCAGGCCCCGGGAACAGTGGCAGAAGGTAAAAGCACTAATGGGAGATAGGTAGGTCAAGGGGCTGAGAGGTAGAAATGGCAGTAGGTCAGACCATAGCTGGGCACCAGAGCATGCAGGATTTTGTGCATTGTGGGAACAGGGGAGACTTTCCCCATTGATTGGATGTCTCAGAGGTCACCTGGAGTGGAAAAAAGTGAATGTTTCCTCTGAAGAGGCACAAGGATGCTGTGGCTTAGACGCAGTCTGCCTCCTAGAGTTTGTGTGTTGAAGCCACTGTCATCAATGTAGCTGTGAGAAATGTGAAAATTTGAGAGCTGAAGCCTCACAGACCTTGTGGCACACACCAATACTACAGAGGTCCAGGCAGGAATATCAGAATTTGAGGCGACCTTGTACTAGTGCTATATAGCAAGACTCTACCTTTAAACAAAAGTGGAGCTCTGATGGAGGGCCTTAGGTCACTGGCGAGGATGCCTTCAAAGGAATTTGGAGACCCTGATCCTTCTAGCTTTTCGATGTGATCTGACATGATATCGCAGGTCTGATGTATGTGTTGGTGAAGGGGGTTGGGCTCGCAGCCTGCACTGTGCTGTCTTCACTTTAAACACACAACACTGTAAACCAAATAAAACTTTTCGTAATAAAATTATCCTGTCTTAAGTATTTTGGTTATAGTGCTGAAAATGGAATACAGAAGGTAACGTAGAGGCAAATTAAAAAGAGTAAAATGGGATACAGAAATTAGAAGCAGAGCTTGGCATGGTGGTGCACACCTTTAATCCCAGCACTTGGGAGGCAGAATCAAGTGGATCTTTGAGTTCGAGGCCAGCCTGGTCTACAGAGTGAGTTCCAGGGCAGCCAGGGCTGCACAGAGAAACCCTGTGTAAGAAAAACAAAAAAACAAAAAAACAAAAAAACAAAAACAAAAAAACGGGGGGGGGAATGCAAAGTAATTTATTGTCCCAATTATCTCAGTTATAAATAATATAGAACTGTCCTTTTGACTCTTGCTAATACCTTAGAAAATACTCTTCAGACACTGTCTTTACTCCTTTTCCAGCTCTGATCTGGACTCTGTAACATAGTGGTTACCGGATTTTGGGGGTGCTGGTACTCAGCAACTGGGTTTTGGAACCCTGTTTGCCCTTAGCAGTTGCGGGGATTTGGGCCACCACCTCCACCTCCCCAGAAATCAGTCCTTTTCATCTGGCTGTAAAGTCATGTGCTGACTGAACCCTGCTCATAGACTGGAGTCGGATAATTCTTTCACATCTGGCACAAGTTCATTTGTGTAATATCAAACCCACTTTATATGTCCACATACAAAGCTTATTAATAGCGGAGAAAGCCACATGCTTTGTGGGTTGTGATGGGTGAACCAGGTGTGTACACCACCAAGGACGAATGCATCCCACCCATGATTTTTTTTTCACCCCTTCTTGTACATGAAAACCCATCCTCTCTCAGATCCCCCAAACCCTAGCACCTCTAAATCCACCAGGAATATCGTTTTATTTTCAAAATTCAATAGAGTTGCAAAAGGAAGAGAACAATTTTGCACATTTACTAATTGGCAGCCTGAGAAAGGCAGGGTAAGGAAGGAAGGACCTGAACTCTCAGGACTATTGCTGAGTGCAAGGCGCCCTCTACTGGTAGACACAGCTGTGAGACACTGTACACTGAGAAGTTTTTTTGTTTGGGGATCTTTGCTTAAATTCTGTTACCTAAAAAGGAGGGGCTCTTCTTAAAGGATCTGAAAGAAAAAACAAGTGGGCCATGGCCCACTCAAGAGAAATCTTGTCCTGCTTTTATTCATGATGTGGGGTGCTTTTCAAGTTTGTGTTAGAAGCGAGCACCCAACAGGCTGGGCTTAGCCATGGAAAAGGCTGGGATGTGTTTACGAAAGCGGTCAGATGCAACACTATATATGTGGCTAGGAAAGCAAGGCTGGACTCATTCTTGATCTTCCTGCTTCTACCTCCAAGTTTCTGGTGTAGATGTGTTCCCCCATGAGGTTATTTAGAAAATACTGTGGAGTTTAAAGCAGTGTGGAAGAAAAGGTTGGCATGTCCATTGGCAAGGAAATCATCTTAGTAACCTGGTAGGGGAACCCGATCTCCATTTTCGAACTAAGCTTGGAAAATGTTATTATGCGGTGGGTAAGGATAGAGGGTTGGGAGTGTTCCTGGTGTTGCAGAAGTTATTAAGGTTCCAGTGTTCCTTTCTAAAACTCTCTGTTACATATTTTCATACAGCACATCGACTGTCTGCCCAGTTCAGTTCCCTGCCTTCAGCGTCATGACCATTCAGCAGAGGCACAGAAGTCCTGTACAAACGTTAGAATAAGATTCAGGACTTGTTGAGTCTTCTTTTGCTTTTATATTGGTTGGCCTTCCATCAGGACAATGGACCAGGTACTTGGATGAATTAGCCATAGATTCTGTCCTTAAAAACAGGAAGTCTCTAAGGGAAGAGACAAGATGCAGACAAATAACTCATATGAGGCAGAAAGTTCTGAGTCATGAGAGAGATGTGAGATGTGGGCCATCAGTGGGAATCCTTAAAGGGATGAGGCATGGAGGACTAAATCAGGAGAGGGATGTGGGACTTGGGGATCCTCTAAAGCCAGATTGTCTTTCTGAGGAACCAGGAAGAACTCTCCTTTCATTATTTCACTTATGACCTCTGACCTTGCCTTAGAGCTGATACTTAACCATGAAAAACAGTACAATGCAGTGGTTTCATAATTTTGTTTCATAGTTTGGGAATATTAATAAAACTACTGTTTTTTTAAAAACAAAGAATTAAAAATACGGTGACTATGAACTTGTAAGAGAAAACATGCTACAGTGTCTGCCTGGCTGAGGGTAAATATTTGTGCCATCATTGCAGCATAGGCACAGATTAATGGCTTAATAGAGGACTATGATTTAGTCAGAGTGGGAGCAGAGGAAGAACACTATATGTGAATACAGAAGAGAATTAGATATTTACACACAGGGAAAAGCTAATAGAGTAATATCTAAAATTACATTAACACATATAATGATTTAAACCATGTTTGGCAATATGGACTTTAAGAGAGAATAATCAGTTAAGTGCTGAACATGATTAGTTTAGGTGCAAAGCTTTACATTAAAACAATGTAAAATTCATGATACGATTTTAAAAATGTTAGGTAAGCCAAGAGTGGTGGTTCATGACCGTTCCCAACATACAAGAGGCTGAGGTAAGCAGATTGCTATGAGTCTGAGGCCAGCCTAGGCTACATGCCAAAACCTTATCTTTAAAGGGGGGGGGGCAGTGCTTAGAGTGTAGCTCCATTGGTAGAGTGCTTGCTTAGCATACAAGAAGTCCTGAATTTGAGTCCCCAAACTACATATAGCAGAGGTGGTAGTAAATGCTGTAATCTTAGCACCTTTCCAGGGGGGGTAGGACAGAGGCAAAAGGGTCAGAAGTTTAAGGTCATTCTTAGTTGTCAGGTAGTTCAAGGTCAGGACAGGACACCTGAGATCCCTACCCTACCCCACGCCCCCGAAAAAGAAGGAAGAAAACTTGACTAGCTGACATTAAACAAAGATAGAGAGACAGAGCATGGGATGCTATTCTGCGTCTCCTCGTGTTAGGCTCCCCATGATTATTCATTTGTTCAATGAGGTTTAATGACAGAAGGGAGGTGATGCTACAGTGGCCATAGTTTGCTCATTCATTCATCCCTAGTTGGTAGACTGTTTTGGTTTTTGTTGTTTTTCTGTTCAATTTCTCCCCATGGTTATTTCAGGCACGCCACCTCTTTTTTTCTCAGAGCTTTTTACATTACTTTTAATGTGGTTCCCATGGAAAGTCGAGTCTCAGTGAACTTTTCCTGGATGCAACTGATGAGCCCACTTGGAAGGAGAAAGAAAGGTAGGTAGAGAAAGAGGGAGGGTGGGTTTTAAGGAAGACATTCTAGGTGCTGTAAAGGAAACTGAGTCTGGAGGAAGATCACAAGGAACCAACAAGAAAGGCAAGGCTGGGTCCAGAAAAGCAGCAAACCGAGAGAGTGATGAAGTAACAAAGGAGGCAGAAAGGGGAAAGCCATGACATTCCAAGTCTCCAGACCTACGCCAAAGGAAGAAAGTGAGAGAGAGCTGGACAGCAAGCAAGTCTCGGAAATACACATTTTCCAACATGCTGATAAGTCTCCCTTCTCAGTGACCTGATCACTTCTCCTGACACAATACTGCCGTGGGAGACACCTTCCAACCAACCCGATTCTCTTTACCCTGGATGCCATGGGACAATGTTGCAGCTTAAAGTTCTCAGCAGTAACTAGTGGGCTACACGTCATCTTTAATAAGCACAGGCAATAAAATATATTTTTATTAAATAACTCAAACAAGAGCTGTAGAAGACAGTTATTTGAAGCGTGCCTCCAACTGACTGAGGAACAGTAAAATATTCCAAGCTGGGAAGTGAGGAAGTTGTTACACCACATTTGATGGGTTCAGCATTAAGTCTGAGTAAATGAGACCCGTATTTATCTAGCTCTCTGTAGGATAAATGGAAATCTAGTTGTAAAAATGAATCTAAAATCAAAACATCTGTTCCTCTTAAAATAATGTAAAATTCATGAATTCATGGAAAAAATCGAGTTTAAGATGTCAGCTACTATTAACAAAAGCTGAGAAATGAGAGACAAGGGGGGAGGGGGCATTTGCTCGCAAAAGATGGCTTCCCTCTCAGCTGGGAGAATCAGTCAATGTTAAGAGAAAGAGAGCTTTGGAAACATGAAAAGATAAATATCGAAGAGTGAAAGCAAAGAAAGCCCAAGGAGCAGCCAACAGAAGTCATGCAGGAAGCAGCCACAAGGCGCTTTAAAGCTCAGGTCTGTGTGTTAGGCCCCCGTGCAGTAGGTGCTGATGCAAGCACATCTCCGAGAAGTCAGACACCCAGGTTGTTTCTGCTAAATCCATCCAGTCATTACCTGTAAGGCAACAGCAAAAACAAAAGCACGTGGAAAGATAAAAGCAAATTATTGAGCTGAAACACATCAGTCAAACAAGTCCAGGACAGAAGAGTATAAACATAATCATTACTGGGAACCCCAGGACAAAGGTATTGAGGAGGGCAGACATTCACAGCTTTGGATAATTGCTGCTCATGTTTCTCACAATTATAACCAGGCAAACTTAACAAAACTGATAGAAACTGGGTGCCCAGTGAGATTAAGAGGCATTCAGGAGTCTTACCAGGCAGGATAGCAAAACTCAGCTGCACACACACAAAACCAAGATGCATTCCTTCAGTGTCCACAAGATGCACCTGTTCATATGCATGTCCATGTGTGTTACATGTGTGTCTGTAGGTGCACACACGTATGTGTTCGTGCTGGTGGAGGCCAGAGGTCACTATTGAGTGTCATTCCCAGTCACTTTTGCACCTTCCTTTTTGGAGCAGGGTCTCTCACTGGGCCTGGAGCTCACTGATTTGGTTAGCCAGGCTGGCTAGTGAACTCTGCAGAGTGGCTACCTCTGTCTCACAGAGCTGGGCTTATAGAAGCATGCCATTGTGCCTGTTTATTTTACACAGGTGCTGGCAATCAAACTCAGGTCACCATGTCTCCACAGCAAGCATTCTCAGCCAAAACCATCTCCTCAGATAAGGATATATATATATATATATATATATATATATATATATATATATATATCATTTGGGGTCACACACATGCAAAATCCCAATTATCCATCCTTCCTTCTCATCCCCTTTCTGACCAGAGGGGAAAAAATAAAACTAAAAATAAACGATGAAAACATTAAGTCACAGAGCAGGAAATTTAAACATTTTTAAGCTATTTAATTTTCTGTGCCTGCATTTATGTCTGTGCACCACGTGTGTGCCCGGTACCTGAAGAGGCCAGAGAAGTGCATCAGATCCCATGGAATTGGAGTTATTGTCTGAGCCACAGTGTGGGTTCTGGGAATTGAACCCAGATCCCCTGGAAGAGAAGCCAGTGCTCTTAATTGCTGAGTCAGCTCACCAGCCCAGAATTGAAAATTCTGTGAGTATTCCTGTGAGTGACTCATGGACAAAGCATGAGTCCAAATGCCCATTCGAATGTGTACAACTTTAATAGATCAGAAATGGTGTATAGGAAAACAGCTTGTGTGGTAGCAGGAATCTGGTTCAAATTGCCTGAGTGTGTATGTGGGAATTTGTGTATGTGGACACATTGCTTTTCTGCATAGAACAGTCATTCAGGAGATACTCTATCTTTACAGTTTAGAAGATGGAAAAGAGTTTGTCAGAGTTGCAGCTTTTCTTGTGTGTGTGTGTATGTGTGTGTGTGTGTGTGTGTGTGTGTGTGTGTGTGTGTGTATGTGTGTATTTACATGTGTGTACTTGTGCAGAGGCGTGTGGATGTACATGTGCGTACTTGTGCAGTAGTGTGTGGACATATATGTGTGTACATGCACAGAGGTGTGAGGTCGACGATGGGATCTTCCTTGATTGTGCTCTGCTTTAGTTTTTGAGAGACAATTTATCAATTGGTCAGATAGGTTGACCAATGAACTCCAAGCATCTGCCTGTCTCTGCTTTCATGGTGTCTTGGTTACAGATGCATATCCTTTTATGTGGGTGCTGGGTATTAAACTTGGACCCTTATGCGTGTACAGAGAGCTCTTTACTTACTGAGCCATCTTCCCGGCCCTGGATTGCAGCTATTCACTTAACTTCTAAAAAAAAATCTTGTTCTTGTTCTTGTTTTAATTTTTTGTATGTACACTCCATATGTGCCCGATGTTTACAATTGTGAGCCACCATGTAGGTACTGGGAACCAAACCTGGTTCCTCTGGGATAACAGCCAGTGTTCTTAACTGCTGAACCATCTCTCCAGCCCCCGAATAATTTTAAGGTGGAAGACACAGGTCATCTGTGGAAAACACAGCCTTAAAGCAGATACACACCAGCATTCTTCAAGAGTCAGTAAACTGATCTAAATGTAGTGTGTTTATTCTTAAAGATTTACTGTGTGTGTGTGTGTGTGTGTGTGTGTGTGTGTGTGTGTGTGTGTGTGTGTATGTGTGTGTGTACACATCCACAAGCCTATGCTTATGTGAGTATTTGAAATCTTGTGCGTTGGTGGACTTGTCAGAGGCTAGAGTGGGGTGTTAGGTCCCTGAGAGCTGGAGTCACAGGTGTTAGCTGGACTCAGCTTGCTACAGGCTGAGATCCAAACTTTGGTTCTCAGGACTATACTAGTCCTTCTGATCACTGAGCCACCTCTCCAGCCCCTAGGCGCAGGTAGTTTTGACAGAACAGTGTTAAGGGTTATAATCATAGTGTAAACTGTTTACATATTTCAGGAGCAACATAGCCTAGAGTTGGAGCCTTGTTTTCCTTATGATGAATTTAAAGCACTCTATGACTAATTGTATAGACTGGAGTGGTTTTTCAGCATCACTGGGGAGTTTATTCCAGGACTCATCTCCCCACAGCATACCAAGGTCTTCTTCAGTCCCTTGAGCCAATGGTATTATATTTGCATATGAGCTTTGTGAACAATTTTGTTCCATTTAAACCACCTCTAAATGACTTAGGATATCTAATACCATGTGAATACTCTAAGTAGCAGTTACACTGTACTGTTTAGGGAGTTACACCAAGAAAAACATTTTTCTACATTCACTAAAGGTGGTGGTGGTGGTGGTATCTTGTTTTTCCATCTAAGGCTGGTTGAATCCTAGGTGCAGAATGAAGGACAGAGAGAACTGATTCTGTGTTCATAGCTCAGCCAGACCATCTGCTGGAGAGCCAGACACTGTCTGGGAGGTCAGGCTCCTTTTGCCATAACAGGGTAACTCAGCCTCTGGGTTGGGCCACAGGTGAGAGGCCTCTCCCTTGAGGCCTCTGTGACAGTTGAATGGACTGGTGGAGGGAGGGGGTGGTAATTATAAGGACTGTGGGGTTGGGCAGCAAGGGTTAAACATCTGATGCTTTGAAGAGCGAGGATCAGCATGTCAGCACAATTCACAGCCAAGCATGGAAGCCACAGCACTTTCAGCATCAGTCAAAGAGATTCTTATCTCTCCTGCTTGGAGGGTTGAGAACTGGGCTCTCAGTAAGATCAGCAGAATTTCAGAAAGGTTGAGTTCTTAGCCCAGCAAGCTCTCCAACTCAGGAACCTAGCAAGAGTGGGATATTGAGACCTTGAGGAGGACATTAGGGTAGATGCCCCAAAGAACCTTGAATGGCCCTGGCTGTGGAAGTGAATTGCATCTATTTGCTAAAGGATCTTTTTCCCTGCTCTGCCTGACAATATGAGAATTCACAAGTGAAAGGAAAGCCCCTGGCCTAGAAAATGGGCTGTTGAGAATTGAACATAATGGAAATCTGGAGTGCCTGAGATGGCACCATCCCTGCAAGGCTGGTCATACCACACCGCATGAGGTCCCTGCTGAAAGCTGGAACTGGAAGTTCAACATTTTTCCTGAATTAACTTGAACTTTGGTTGATAATGTAACTGTGATCTGAGAAGCCAGGTTCCCTTCAGCCGATCGTTTTCTAGGCAAGGTAACACAGGGAGCCTTTGACATACAGTGCTTGGTGAGGGACTGCAGGCAGGTGAGACAATATATTAGACCATTAGAATGTCTATCAACCCAGTTGAGGTGACTTTTTCACACCAGAGGGCTGTCCAGGGCATGTGGAAGGCCAACAGTAGTGACTTGTTGGATCCTTCCTCTTGGAAGGTTCCTACTGAGCAAGGACCTGCCTTGGCAAGTCTCAGTCTCGGTAAGAAGAAAATACTATCAGGTTCACAGGGCCTCAGTTTCTTCTCACAGGACAATTCTATTCATGAGAGACTTGTGAGGGAATGGAGTGGTCAAGGACGGAGGCTGGCCAAAATTAGCCAGATGCATCTTCCTCTCCAGGGAAATGTCCAGTGTCCCTTCTGTGTCTGCCCCATGCTGGGTATAGCATGCAATACAAAGATCATGGCACTCAATGCCCATTGCTCTATGTCCACACACACCTCCAGGTCTCTATGTCTCACCTTCCAACTTTGTGTCCACCAGGCCCTTGGTCAGTCACTGAAATATTTCTAGTAGCCCACTAGCCATGAGTCCATTTGTCTTCTAATCCCAGGTCAGTTACCTTTCTGCATAAAGTGGATGGGTGTGGGCACCAACAGAAGTTCTGCCTATTAGAAAGACCTCCTGTTTTTCAAGGCTGCCCATAAACAAAGATAAAATAGTGTTGTTTTTATCTAGTTGTTCGATTACCAATAAAGACTCAGGAATCTGATATTGGCATGAAAACCTGATAGATCAAAAAAGTGGTGGAGGGGCAGCCAACTGACCTTCTCTCCATACCTCCCAGACCAAAAAGAAAGTACAAAAAGCCCTTTAATCCCAAGTCCTCCCTACTCCTGCCTGTGCCTCACTGTCTGTATCCTGGGTCCTCCATATTCTCTATAACTAATTCTTGTCAACTAGTCATGGGCTCCCTCCATTCAAGATTAGCTTTATTAACACATTCTCAGGGTGTCGAAGCATGATCAAATATCCCACAACAAAATAGAAAAGTCCATTTTCAGTCCTCATGTAAATGAGTGTGTTGGAGAAATAAGTGCAGGTGACATGCCCTAGTGTCTGAGACATCTGTGCTTTCTGGACTCCTTCTAGCCCAATCCAGGACATGGTCTGATAGTCCTTAGCTTAGTGTGTACAATCCTGATTCTGGCCAGTTCATGTCCCATGGTTAGATATCTGTCTCTGTGAATAGCATCCCAATTCTAGAGGTGGTGTTGGTGTGTGTGGGTGCACACATGTGTTCACCTGTGGTTTTAATGATGTATGATTCTTTTCAGTTGCAAATAGTCTTGCAGATGGTACAGTTCTTCTAACAAAACAAACAAAAAAAATCTACACCTAAGAATTCATAGGAAATCTCTGTTTCCTGTGATGCTTGCTAGAACCTCTAGAAGTATCCAGTGCTAGGGCTGCTTACTGAGCAGACCGATTCTGATCTGGGATTCTTTTAATATGCCTCTGTAAACCCTAGGACCACCAAATGAATGGGGCAGAGCAGTATTCCTAAGTGTGCTGATTTGTGACAGGAGGTGCAAAGCGCAGGAAACTATCAATACAGCAAAAAGGATGACCCATTTTGTCCCAGGACATAGGACTCCAAATAGTCAATGAATGCACAAGCCCTATTAATATTTGCAGGACTCCCCTCTCTCTCCTAGAGTACTGCGCTCCATTTTCAGGGTCAGCTTATGTGACATCAACAGCATTGACTAATGTGACTCTGCAGTGTGTCCAGATGGCCCACATCCTCTCTGACAAAACAGTGACACAGAGAAAGAGAATTAACATATCTCTGGGGCAAGGCAATGAATGGACAGCCGTTCATCCCGTATGAATGCAGATTGCTTCTGTCTGCCTTTTTGATGAGTATTGAAAAGAATGTGTTCATCAGATCAATAGCTCCATGCCACTTGCCAGGGCCTCTAATAAAGACCCCACTTCCAGGATGGCAGCTACAATTGGCTGTGGTATTTGGTTAAGTTTGCAGTAGCACACTTATTGTCCATGGTGAGTCTGGTTCTCCCAGGACTATTGCCTGTTTCCTTTAAATCATTAAGCGATATGGATCTGCTGTCTCCCAGCTATGTGCTCAACATTGTACAGCCGTGGCTGGAAGGGGAGGGGTCTTTCAGGGCTTCCCCACTGCCTTTCTTACTGGACTCCGAGTTTACAGTTAATGGATCAATATAAGAACTTTCTCAACAACTCCCTGTATTTATTTCCATTATTTATCCAAGAACTGGGGATGTGGCCACTGGTGTCTGCATCCAGTAGCAAGATGGACCTGGGTCAGAATCCTGACACATGTTACCCTTGCATCCGGCATTTTCAGGTAAGGTGTAGAATTTATGGGCTTAATGTTAGTTTGAAATTTGTCTCTACCACCCCTCAAATGGGGTGAACATGCCCTTTTCTTCAGTGTGCTATTGCCTGAGTAAATGGCCAATGGCCACTTTGGTGAGGACCTGGCCGAATCATATGCACATACACTCACAATACACAATATATACAGAAAACATACACTCACAGATGTAATGTGTGCATATGAGTGCAGTCTTAGTTGGCCTTCCATCACTCAAACAGAACATATGACATTAATTTATGAAAGTCCAAGAGCACCAATACCACACCCTCCCTGGCTTCTGGTGGGAGCTTTGCTGTTGGTCAACTTGTGCTAGAAAGCACAGGAGTACACATGTCCGTGCAAAGAGAAAAGACAGAATGGGGGGGGGGGCACCTGTCTTTACAACAACCTGCTCTTCTAGTAGCTAGCAAGTGCCAAATTAACCCATTCACGAAGGCCACACCACTTCCCAGCACAATATGGTAAGGAATTAATCCTCATTATGAATTGTGGAGGGAAGAAGCCATGTTCAAACAACAGCTTATTTCCCATAGTATCTCAGAGATCTGGCTTTTGGCATGGACAGCCACCACCAAGCTCTTAATAGTTCTAGACTCATACAAAAGTGTTCTTTACCACCTCCACAAATGACTTGTCTCCCAGGTCTCCAGAGCCTCAGGGCCAGTCAGTGTATTTGCTGGTGTCATGTGGTATAGGTGTTACAGGTCTGTGTTTCTTTCCTGCTGGTCTGTTATTATGGCGGAATATTTTATTTTGTGTGAGCTGTTGCTTTGGTCAAATTTCCTGAGCTATCTAGGCAACGTCTTTCACCTGAGGATGTCTCCATTTATCCAGTAAATGTATTTCATGACTTGTCACTGTGGAGGGTCACTTACCTGAAATCATGTCTCAGGGAATAGTCTCTTTTTTAATGGTCTTTTAAAAAAATATTGTTCCCTGGTGTTAATTCACTGCCCCAGACTACTGTCACTTGTCAATGTAGTCTTTTGAAAAGCTAAAGGTGTTTCTAGAATCCCTGCTTACTCCTAAATTTGGTATTTTTATCATTTTGCTGTTGTTGTTGCTATAGGAGAAGGGAAATATCTCTCAAGAATACTGGGAGCCAGGAGGCCCCTTTCTTCCTTTTCTGGGACTTCAGCAAAGCACTCAGAGGTCTGAGCTAACCACACATCCCTTAGAGCCAATTATAATGAGAATTAGAAGTCGTTACCATTTTCTGAAAACATGCTTTGTAAGCAACCAACATGAGTGTTACTTTCATTTTTAAAAACTCAGTCTATTCACTTTTAAAATGAAAATACAAAGAATACACTTTTAGAGTTTTCCTGGGTGGGCGGTGGCAGGGTTTGTATGAAAGCTCTGGAGTGGTTCTACCAGGCTGATGCTTTCACTGGAAGCATCAGATTGTCTGTCCACATTTGTGTTTTGCTTGCATGCAGGTTACCAAACATGGCCTCTTTTGGGGTGAAGACTTTCCTGCTAAGGGCCAAAATATTTTAAGAAGAAAAAGTGTAAGCAAAGCAGAAAGCTAAAAAAAAAAAAAAAAAACAACAAAAAAAACAACAAAAAAAACCCCTGTTTCGGTTAATATTTAACACCTTGCAGTAACATAGAGCCATCTGGGAAACCCTCAAATCATCATCAGCTAGGAAAGCCAACATTCTTCCTTTAATATTTCAGTACCCGAGACCACTCAGCAGTAAGGAAAAGGCTGCCTGTTATGAAATGTGTTTGGTCATGGAAGACAAAGACGAATTACCAGTTAGAAAAACCAGTGGTCCACTGGCTGGTAAGAGATCACACACCCAAACAGGTGTGCTTGTGAAGCCTGCAGTTGTACAAATGCCTCTGTCACTTTCCTCCCCTGATCTGATTTTCAAACAGAGAGTTTCCAGGTTCCTATAGACTCTTCCCAGAGCATCCCTGGGTCACTCCTGTGGGCCTCTGGTGGCTGCCATGGATCTGCTGGAGTCCCAAGACTGGTCTTCCTCACTCTGTATTCATGTCCATATCCACCTTCATGCTCTGGCCCTGTCTCTCCTGCTCTGCCAGCTGCCTAATTTCCTCCCAAACTTCCACATGACACCTAACTCCTTGCCTCTGAGGACCTAGATCTATGGACAGATGTGAATTTCTTAGCTCTTAAACTTTCCCAAGAGGTCTAAGTTAAGTCAAGAATAGAAACTTTAGAACCCCATGTGCTACAATCTGCTTCATCTCAGCTTCTTTCAACCAATACAAACACACACACACACACACACACACACACACACACACACACACACGTACATGCCTACATTGAGTCTCTGTCAGTGCTCATACACACACATGTATGCATTTGATCTTTGTCAGTACCATACACACATGCATATATTTGGTTTCTGACAGCACACATATACACACATATATACATTTGCTCTTTGTCCCAAGTTCATGGTTCAGAGATCTTGATGCCTCTGGGATTTCCTGAGTAATAAGGATGTCACACATCCTTAAGGGAGTGAGTTTATGCAAATGAAGTGACTTGTACCTGGGAGCAACAGCTTCAGCATGGGTATCCATCACAAGAAAAATAAACAGCCATAACCAATGAGTAAAATACATTGGCTCCTCTCCATGACTCAGGTGACAAGAGTAGAGATTGGGCTCAGTCACCAGCAACTAATAATTGAATCAATAACATCTTTGTACTCAGATCTTGACTTAACAATCTCAGAACAATAGTTTTGGGGGTGCTTCCCTTTTGATGCTATTGTCCATCTTATCCCCAGGAACATATTCCAACCCCCCCCCAAGGAGTGGCTGAAGTTCTTGATAGCACAGAACCTTGTATACACTGCCTTTTCCAATATACCCACATCTATGATAAAATTTATGAAGTGGGTACCAAGAGAGAGTAATAACAGCTAATAATAAAGTGGAAGACACTCACAATATACTGTAATCAAAGTTATGTGATTCACTGTTTCCCTTAAAACACCTATTGCAACCCCATCATTGTTGTTTTTGTGATCACATGCAATATGTTTCAAGAAAACACGTTACCAGCTCTTTTGGCACATTGAATTGCTGACATCAATATTCTTGGGCCTTGGAGCTATTAAAGAATCACTTGAATACAAGCACAGCAAAGATGCTGTTGGTTGATTTGACCATCAAGATGGCTGTTAAGAGACAAACAGGCAGGTTGACTATACAGTGTAAATACCCTGGGACAAGGGACTATGTATGTCTCAGAATGGCCCCTCCACACATCTTACTAGGGATCCAGAAAACTGTAGTCATGCCCAGGGAAAGTCCAGAGAGGAGAAACAAAGAGACATGAACTTACACTGTTCATTTATCTATGAAAAATAAAACCACAGAGAACTGTGTGGTTCTTAACAAAATGTGAGTTATGTTCTTTCCAATGGCAGGAATTCCATCACTCTCCAGTCTTAGTGTACTACATACTCACTAACTAACTACTAACTACATACTCACTGAGTCAAGCTTGTGTGAATTATTTGAGTTTGGGAGACCTGATCACTATTGTGCAATGACTAGCTTCAATCATCAGACTTAGATTTCCTCTGTTAAGAAAAACTGTGACCCCAAGAAGACAGCACATGGAAGAGGCCAAGCTAAGAAGGTGGTCAGTCTCCTTGGGAGCCAGTGATGAGAGCCTGGGCGCTCTCTCTCTCTCTCTCTCTCTCTCTCTCTCTCTCTCTCTCTCTGTATCCATGCATGCACACTCAGATGTGTACTGGTGTGATTTTCCATGCATGTGCATTTGAAAGTCAGAGGCTGACACTGGATGTCTTCAACTACTCTTCTCCACTGAGCTCTGGATCCTTAGCCCTTGGCAGCAGCTGATGTTACCATTCAGCTTGGAGGTTGAAACCCTTGGCCCCAAGATCTTGACAGCTCCCTGGAGCTCTCTAGCAACGAGGGCTTGCATTTTCTCTTTCTGGCTCCTTGTGGTCCTTTATCCTCCTTTAGTCTTGGCTCCCTGCTCCCTATTGTCATCCCTCTTATTATACTTACGCCTCCCCTCCTCCAGTCCTGGCTGCTCTCATACTGTTCATAGTTCTTCACTGCCAGGCAACACTGAACCCTTCCCACACCCCAGACGCTGCAGCTCAGAAAGTTTGTTTACCTGTGTTTGCTGTGCTGTGCCCAGAGCTAAGGTACAAGCCATGGCATCACCCACTGCTTAAGAGCTGGGGAACCCACAGACCTCTCAGAACCAGCACTGCACTGGGAATCAGTAGGCAATAAAACAAGCATGGACATCTGTCACAGGGCAGGTGGGATTGCCAGGTCACTGGGAAAATTGGGGGTTATCAGGTAAGTCCAGGTCTGTGACCACAGCTGGGGGACTGGCCACCACCTGCAGATCTGGGTTTCTGGTGCTGTGGCTGTGCCCCTGCTTCTTCATCTGTCAGATATCTGTACCAAGACCACTGCTGCAGCCTCTGCCTTCTACTGCCTCTTCTTCATCTTTGTGTTACCTGTGCATCTCCCATTACTGAAAGCAGTTGAGAAAAGGCCGCTCCGGAGAAGCCTTTCTTTGGACCTAATGCTATAACACCAGGGGGCAGTGCAGAAGAATCTCATTGAAGACTCACACGGGGTGAGCCTTATAGAGCCTGGGAAGGGTATGCGAACACAGACATTTGCTAGGGCCACAGTTACAACCTTCATTTTGAACCAATCACAGCAACTTGTTTGGGCAGTTCACAGCATTGCTTCTTAGCACCAATCACAGTAATCTCAACCAGTGGAAATGACCCCACCTGGCCTAAATACAAATGTCAGCAGTCATCTAGAGTTCACAGAGACTTGTGAGAGCAAAATCTTTGGTTTCAAACAGCCCTGCCCAGGCTTTGCCTTCAGGAGCCAAGGCAACCAGCTACAGTTGAGCTGTGGTGTTTTCATGGTGCCTACACCATGTTCCAAATGTTGGTGCTGGCATCAAGATTGTCCTGATGGCTGTTGGACTTTGAGTCTCTTTGCTAAAAGCAGCTACTGCATCCAGAGAGAGCCATTGAACAGCTAGTCAGAGAGTCAGATTGTCTTGTCCCCAATGTCTTTGCTTGTTTACAAAACCACAAACAGCAAAACAGGTATATGAACATAAAGAGCTTATCACTAATGCTAAAGAGATTTTTAACAGATTCGATCAGTGTCCTAAGGAGAGGTGACTCCCTGCCATCCATCTTAGAGCTACTGTTGAAGGACTGTCTAAGTCCGAACTCGGGAGCTCTGATGCCACTGCTAAATGATGCTTTAACTGGATGAGTTTGTAGAGTCCCTGCTGGTGCTGAGAGATCAGGGAAGAGGTATTAGGAAAGGCTCTACACATTCAGTGTCTGAAGCATAGGGAATGAAGAGCTCATTCCCCTGAACAGGGCATTGCAGAGATGCTCAGAGGGCCTTGGTAGTCTCAATAAACTACTGTTGTTGAGTTTGTTTGTACCCCTTTTACTACAAGGTGAGGTCTGGCATGCTGCGATGAAGATCAAAGAACCTGACCACAGATACACATTCTTAGCAACCCACACCTGCACAAATTTCTTCTCAGGTTCTGTTTAATCACGTTTCTGCATGCTGTAATTAGATTACTTTCTAAATTATATGCTTTTTATTAAACATACCATTGAATTGTGCTTTGAAAGCAGTCAATAGGTTAAATAAAATACTGTTCAAGCTGTTGGTACTAGTATGTGTGCTGCCTCGTCACTCAATACTGAACAGTAACTAGAAATTCCTTTCCAAATGACTTAGATGCAAGAGAAAAGGTTGCCATAGTTTCATCTTTCATCCAAATGGATGGTTTGGTGTTCCTGCTGGGAAGAATAAATCCTGTCTGGAGATCACAACTGAAAGGCATCGGCCAAGGGGAAGCTCTCCAGTTTGTGCTGTGAGGCTGTGGATGAACCTGGGGTATAATTCAGAGAGAGCCTTGGCCCACTACTGCTGTGGCTGAATGAGTTAATTAGCTTAGGAAGACATGAACTGTGAAGAATGCATTTGCATTTGGTTGCCTGAGAAGACGACGATGTGATGACCAGGAGGACCAGGTACTATCAGTTTCCTAATGTGCTTCTGTGTAGCTCTCAGCCCCACAGGGGGAGGATCAATGGGAAAGCTAGGGCAGAGTTTCAATCTCCAGCAATGTCAGAGAGCTCGGAGATCTACAGAACCCCACCCCACCCCACCAGACCCCATGCCTGCATGCATGTGTATGATCTGTCTGCTTTAGCATTAAGAACAACTTCACTGAAGGGGTAGTACCTGAAGGACTAGAAGTTTTGGGAAACCTTAGTAGAAAACACTCAAGAAAAGGTCCTACATACTTGAAGAAAAGCCAGGTTTAAAACCTTTCTAAGTGGTTCCAGAAGCTATTGACATGTACAAACGGCATCAGGTGGTCCACTTGTATGGCTTTTACGTTTCTAGCATGCCCCACGAAGAATTCCCAAAGTAACTTGGTTGGACAAGGTCTTAAATCCATGTTGGGCCATTGAAACAGCAAGACTGTCAGAGATCCAATAACAGAGAACCCATAGCCTCTCTGGTTTTCTACTGCTATTTTCTTAGCTGTGGGTTGGGGACAGGTCATCAAGTATAGAGAATGGTCTAGGTTGCATGAGTGAACAAGACAAGGAATATGTAGACTTGCAAGGCCTGGTAACTGCTCTCCACCCTTCTATCAGTGGGCTGTTTCTCATGTCACAAAGCCACTAAAGAAAAGTAGCAGCAACAGTTCCTCATGTGCCCGTCCCAATGCTGTGAACTTGTCTTATGTAGACAACTGAGAGTTGACCAGTATAGTGTTGCAGCTTCTTGTTCCCTAGACAACATTTCACATATCTCATGACCTTGAACTTCTTATCATCTGCCTCTGTCTCCAGAGTGCTGGGATCAAGGCATGAGCCATCATGTTCTGGGTTGTCACAATTATAGGGATCTAACCCAGGGCTACTAAGTGAGCTACATCCCCAGCCCATGTTTTTAACTTTTGAATAGGGAGAAAGTCATCCCCCTTCATCCATGGAGGGTGCATTATAGGACACTCCCCAGTTCAGTGAAAGCTTGAAATCAAGAGCAATACTGAGCCCACTGTGTAGCATGTTTAGATCCTTCTGCATGCATATATGTTAAAGTTTAATTGATAAGATGGGAAGAGAAAGACAGTAACAGCAACAATATGAATAACATAATAAATGCTGTGTGAATTTTGTCTCCTTCTTCTGGCATGTAAGTAACAAATGGGTGAATAGCATATACAATGTGGATACAGTATACAAACACAGAGAGTGGAATGATCTTGTCCCAGGTGAGATGGAGCAGGACACTCAGTGCAAAGATTTTAACCCACTATTCAGAGTAGTGTATACCTTAAAACTTAGGGATTTCCCAGTTGTTTTTTTTAATGTTTTATCACATTTGATAACAGTTGACTGAAACCACAACTATGGATGAGGAAGGGGTACTGTGTCTTAGATAGGAGCACACCCTGCCCTTCACTACAACGCAGCAGCCCACACCTTCTCTAACAGTAGAATTCTCTAGTTTAGTTAAGGGGTTTGTCTGGATCCTCGAGTCAATTTTGGCTCAGTACTTTCTTCTTTCAAGACCTCACATCACCATGAAAAAAAATAGTGCAAACATTTGGTCATAAGAAAGTTTCCTATGGCCCAATTAGGAGAAGGAGCAAGACAACAACACCCCCACCCCCACCCCAAAAGTGAATTTGCAGTTTCCTTGCTCTAAGTCTGAGTCTGTCTAGGGGTAAAGTTGGAGGGTTGACTGGTTATTCTAAATAAGTACCCACCCTTTTCATCTTGATGTGCCACCATCTCAGCGTTTGACAGTAGGCCAGTGGGCAGGCTGCAAAAGTGAGAAGACACTGGTCCCAGGAGTCATGACCCTAGCCTTCGGGCTTTGCTCTGCAGCTTGTTCACACTGTGGTCATGCACTGACCACTTTGCCTCCACAAATCATAAGGAAAATGAGGGGACTCTGTTGGATGGTCTGCAAAGATCCTCCCAGCTCTTTCCTCAAGCAGTTCCATGCTTCTGCATATAAGGGGAACATATTTTGCTAGTGAGAACAGTTGTGTCTGAAGAGAGTTACTCTTCCATGACCCTGGTCTGGAATTTATTCTGTGTGCGGATCTTGAAATGCTTCAGCCGGATTTATGCTATTTTTTCTGGCTTAAGACATTCTACAAAATGTAATTGCCTGGGAGACCTTATACAATCTATTCAACATGTCTCAGAAAGCCTTGGAATTTGGGATCCTCCACAAAGTTCGGGTAGAATTCTTTGAAATGGGAGCTGCTGCAGCCCAATAAAAGGCTGGAGATGGAAGCAAAGGAGTCCTCTAAGATGACTGCTGTGGGGCCATGGGGGATGAGGCATGGCCAGGATGACTATAAATGCCTGTCCAGAGATGCCCTCTCCCAGCATGCAACAGCCTATCATGTCTTTCTATAGGCTACACCTCCTGCTAATAGAGATGATCATGGTTTCTCTCCCTATCACAAGTCCAGGACCCCAATGAAGAAAATGCAATGAAGAAAACCCTAACACAACATCACAACATGTAGTGTGGCCTGAATGGGTCAGTCCTGCACTCTAGATGTGGTTTATACCCAAGGGTTCAAATGTTGAGTCCACAGTTTGGCAATGTCTTTAAGAGGAGGGATCAATAAGGAAATTGGAATATCAGTGTTCAAAGAGATAAATGCTGGTCACTTACACTGAGTTGGTTTGAAAGAAAATGGGTAGTTATGAGACAGTGAATTTGACCTCATAATCTCTATGGACTTCTGTCTGCATTTACACTGTGATGACATTTGCCATAATGTGTGTAAATAAGAGGGGCCTCCACCAAAAACTTCTAGAAGCCAGCCCATACTTTTGAACATCCAGAACTGCCAGGTAAATAGCCTTTCTTTATAAAGCACCCAGCCACAAACAGTTGTTATAGCAACAGAAAATGGACTGATGTTTCTGGGAACTCTGGTTTCATAGTGAAAATAATAACAGGAAATAAGTTTCCTTATCACACAAAGTATAGAGATTTATCATAACAATGAGTGGTTATTGCCAATTTGATAGCATAGCAACATGCACACCCACCAGCCTCTATTCTGTCTCTAAAAGCTGCAGAATCTCCACTTTTCCTTATTTTAGAATAAAGGAGAGCTAGACTGTCCTAGCTCCTCTCCCGGGGGGCCTCCAATATTACCCTGCCACCTCTTCCCACTGGCAAAGGCTACATGAAAAAATCAGGACAGAGGAGGAAATGAGACAATGTAAATGAGACTGTACATCAGCCCAGCCTTGCTACAGTTTGTTGAAAATACTGGGATGGAGCTGAGTATAAGAGAGGGGGAAAAAAAGAGAAAGAGCAAGGGAATGTGGTCGTGAGGATGGCTTCTGAGTCACCAGGCATCACTATTAGCCTCTGAGAAGGCCATCTACTACTATCCCTGGGATTCAGAGCATTGCATCCTCTGAGATACAGAAGCTTTACTCTAAGAGGAAGAGGGACTTTGTGAGCAGGGACACGGGGCTGAATCACACAGACACTCATAGAAATACCAGGGCTCTAATGTGTGATTTGTCAGAGTCAAGGCTGAGGAAGAGACTTCAGACTCAAGGAGACTAGAATGGTTCCCAAGCCCTGATGTTGCTTCGGAAGGAATTCATGTGTCCTGAGTGCTTACCCCATTGGTTGTGCCTGCAATCAAATCCAGCCTCCATGCTTCACTCAATAGCTCCTTACTGAATGTCTTAGCTACTTTTCTGTTGCAGTGCTAGGACACCATGCAAGGCAACTTATTAAGAAAGAGTTTCAGAGGGTTAGAGTCCATGACCATCATGGCAGGGAGCACGACAGCAGCCAAGAAGGCATGGTGCTAAGCAGTAGCTAAGAGCTTGTGCCTTGAAACACAATCAAGAGGAAGAGAGAAAGCTACTAGAAATGGCATGGACTATTGAGACCTCAAAGCCCATTCCAGGTGATACACCTCCTCCAACAAGACCACACCTCCTAATCCTACCCAAACAGTTTCACCAACTGGGCACCAAGTATTCAAATATAGGAGCCTATGGGGGTCATTCTTATCCAAACGATTACACTGAGCATGTTCCAGGTGCCAAACTCTACTCTAGACTTGGGGAGAAGTGAGATAATCAATGCTTCAGGGACTTTTATTCCACTGAGGAAATGAGTCAATTTGGCCAAACAGTAAGTTTGGCACAAGATGGCTTCCAACTTCAGCTTGCACCACAGCAACATCCAATGCAGTAATGTACTGAGAATGGCTAAAGAACAAAGAGGCTCTCCTCCTGAGCAACAGTGTCACTTACCAACCGCATAGCATCAGTGAATCAAGGCCATTCCCCTTTACCCACTGTGGATATTCAAATCCCTTATATATGATTGTGTCATGTTTGCATATAATCTACACATTCATCTTGCATAGTTTAAGCCACCTCTTGATGACTTACATTATCAAATTCAATTCATTATGCACATAGCTGCAATAACATTATTTAAGAAATGGTGATAATGAAACATCTTGCTAGGGCAGAAGAAATGGATCAGCAGTAAAGAGTATGTGTTGCCCTTGCAGAGGACCAGAGTTTGGGTCCCAGCATCTACATCTACATCATGTGACTCATAGACACCTGTAAGCTGTTCCATGGAATCTGTGTCCTTTTCTGGACTCTGCAAGCACCGGCATCCCTGTGCACATACCCCCATACAGACATGTGCTCACACAAACAATTCAAAAATAAAACAATTCTTTAAGAATAAAGAATGTCTGCATGTTTAGTACAGATGGACTTTTAATGTGCAAGTGCTTGAATCCATAGCTGTAGAACTCAAAGATATAGACATATAACTATAGTTAATTCTGTGAGTCCTCCGCTCCATCGGCCAAATCATAAAAAGTTCATGCCTCAGCTGAACATGGTGGTTTTGCCTGTAATCCAGATCCCAGAAAACTGAGGCAGGATGATCACAAGATGGAGGCTAGTCTAGTCTTATACCTAGTAAGATTCTATCGCAAAACACAAACAACAAAAGCCCAACAAACAAAAGAACAAAGGCCATGTCTCAAAAGGGTTGACACGCAATATGAACTAGGGTAACACATGTGCACAGCACATGCCTGGCCATGCATCTTGAGCCTCATGCTACCATGGTGCTATGCCCAAGAGTGAAAAGACAAGACTCTGTCCATCTGAGGTCTATGCAGGAAGCCTGACCCACTGACACCACTAGAGGCACTAACCACTTTTTAAAGCCACAGAGCCTTAGGATGCTTTACAACATGGTAGCAAGAACTCCTTTTGTAACAATGGAACCTTCTTTTCATTATTTTTCCTGGAAGAAAAAAAACCTTTTCCAGAAGGTTTTTGTTTTTTGTTTTTTGTTTTTGTTTGTTTGTTTGTTTGTTTGCCAGCAACGCTGATCTAAAATAGTATATGGCTTGGGCTGGAGTGATGAAACACTTCACTAGTGTGCTTGAGATCCTGGGCTCCATCTCCAGGAGAGAGAGAGAGAGAGAGAGAGAGAGAGAGAGAGAGAGAGAGAGAGAGAGAGAACAGATGTGAGGTTGAGTAAGGCTGATTGATCAGGAGACAACTGCTATTAAAACAATGAATTGTGACACCATCTCTTAAGAGGAGGGAGTCACACCATGCCAAAGAGAAGACATCATACAAAAATGTGCCAGCAATGTCAGGAAGCAGAGGGGATGGGAGCTATGAACATTCAATGGAAGGGGTATCGTGCAAGGACACACCAGTAATGGTCAGGAAGCAGAGGGGGTGGGAGCTCTGACAAAGAGCTTTGGGCATCTGCAGGAGGGAGTTGTGAGGCAGGCTAAGTGGGACCATCCAACTTCAATGATTTCAGTGAGGCCTGGGATGGAGGAGCTACGTTTAGTTGTCTGATCCCTGACCCTGAGTGAATACTGTCCATGAGGGTAAGTAAGTCTCATGAAGGAAGTGGTTAGAGATCCAGGGAGACGATTCAGTGAGTAAGGTGCTTGTCACACAAACATGATGACCCAAGTTTGATTCCCAGAACCCATGTACAGGTGAATGGAGAGAACCAACTCCAAGCTGTCCCCTGAACTACACGTGCATGCCATAGTTCATGAATGCTTGCACTCATGTGTCATACACGCAACAACAATAACAATAACGATAATGGAGATTATTGGCATATGGGCCCCAGATTGATTGGTCTTCATTTGATAAGCCAGTAGGCTGCTTCCTCTTTCTAGGACCTGACTCATTCTGAGGACAGTCTCCCCAACATCAGTGAGACTCAGATGTCAAAACTTCAGGATTCAGAAGATGAAACGTTTGGCTCTTAAGAGCCTTTCTCCATTGTAGGAGAAGCCAGGGCTGACGATCCTATGCTCATGGTGTACACCTGGAGCATGGCCCTGCTACAGTCTCTGGGGTCTGATGGGAGATGTTAGGGGATGGTGAGGAAGATGAGGCAAGTTAGTACTCAGGATGGTGCTTTCATTCCCTCACATGAGGAGGGGGAAGAACACTTTGCTTTCCTTCCCACTAGGAGTATTATCAGTCCAATCTTGGAGCTGCCACATCAACCTTTGGCCAGGAGAAGTAGCCACGTGACCCATAGGGAAGTCCATGAGGAACCTGAATCGGTGAACCCACGCAAACCCAATCTCCTGTTCTCTAAACAAAACTTCTCTCAGTGTGCTGACTTGCAGCCAGAAACAGGATGTGCATACTGTCACAGACATCAATAATCAGCACCATGAGAAAACCACTCACTTCTTGTTCCTAGACTCTAGCTCTAACCACAGTACTTGGAAGGCTTGGGGACTTAGCTACCTTGCCACACAGCTTGTTACAAACGGCTTGAAACCTCAAGGTTGAGTCCTGCCAATCTGCAATGCCTGGGGAACAGTTTAGTTAAGTGGGGGTTCATTGGAATCAAAGACAGAAAGGAGGAACAGTGGTGGACGCTGGGAGTCTTGAAGATGATGCTCAGGCAGGGGCTGCCTGCTGGCAGCCATGCCTGGAGTTTGCTGATCTGGGACATATGGAAGCCTTGAGGTAGTGTTTCATGTGGTCCATGATGCATTGCACACTGCTTAGTGGGAACATATAAGATTCATATGGGCATGCTTCTGAGGGTCCTAGCAGCATCCGCCTGAGTCAATGGGAGGAGTCCCAGTGGCATGAAATGAGAGGAGCACAAAGAGGATGATTAATGCGCTGTTTTCATTGGTGAGCTACAGATGTGTGATTTCAATCTGCTAGAAAGGGTGGGATACACATCGCCTCAGCCCTAGACTGCGAAGCTCTATTTGACAGAGTGTCTCTAATCACGAGGACTCATTTGAAGCTGGAACTTCATGGGAAATGAAACACTGTTATCCTGAGAATGCAGCAGGAAAGAAAAGGCAAAATCAGCTAAAAAGAACAAACCAAGTCGAGTACAGTAGAGTATGCCCAAGACCCTGGCACAGGGAAGCTGAGGCAAGAGGACTGCACATTCAGGTCAGGCTGAGCAATATAGTGAGACCTGTCTCAACAACAGCAAAAGTGCTAGGATGTGGCCCAGTGGTAGAATACTGGCCTAGCATATGAAATGACTTGGGCTCAATCAAATCAGTCAAAAAGAGAAAAATAAAAACACATCCAATGTGAATGTTAGCTGTTCATGCCTAGGTCACTGCTTAGATTCTGATGGTCTTATAGGAAGGTATGGAGCGGGGCATGGGGCTATCCTCACATGCCTAGGTCATTGCTTAAATTCCTATGGTCTTATAGGAACGGGGTGATATCCTCACACGCCTAAGTCATTGTTTAGATTGCAGTGGTCTTACAAGAAGGTGGGGGTGGGGCATGGGTTATCCTCACATGAGTAGGTCATTGTTTAGACTCTGATGATCTTCCAGGAAGATGGGGGGACATACTGGAAGATCTCTGGAGGTTCTTCTTCCTCTCCACACCATAAAAGCCATTGGGCTGTTTCATTCCCTCTCTGTGCAATAACTTCACTCATCCCATCTGTCCATGTACTGATGGATGGATGTTGAATATATGATTAATATATGCCAGACACAAGGTCTGGGAACGGCTGTCAGTAAAACAGGTGTGGTTTCCAACACGA
Source organism: Cricetulus griseus (assembly GCF_003668045.3). Classification (NCBI taxonomy): domain Eukaryota; kingdom Metazoa; phylum Chordata; class Mammalia; order Rodentia; family Cricetidae; genus Cricetulus; species Cricetulus griseus. Next base: position 77,395,618 of record NC_048600.1, on the reverse strand, counting down.
AGCTGTGATTTGGGTCCTGCAAGGCCTATTGCTTTTTTGCAATGTGTGAGTAAACACAAACAGCACTTGCCATGGTCATGGTATTAAGTTCTGATTGCGTTGGCTGTGGTTGTAGAGCTCAGTCATTTCTGATGAAGAGGAATTAAGATCCCAGCTCTCCTTGTTGTCCCCAAACTGTAGTTTTATCTTTCTTTTTTTTTTTTTTTTTTCTTTTTGGCGGCCCACCACCCAGCTCCCAAATAAATACATAGAGACTTATTCTTACTTTCAATTGCCCAGCTTTATCTTGGCTTATTTATAGCCATTTAATTTTTTCTAATACAAATAACCCATTTCTCTTCTTCTACATTTTGCCTCTGCTTTACCTTTCTTTATTCTGTATGTCTTTCTTCCCTTCTTACTCCATGGCTGGCTGGGTGTTTTGCCCCTAGCGTCCTCCTCTCCTTTGCCTTTCTTCACTCCGCCATCTTTTCTTCTATTTAGTCTGTCTGCCTGGCAGCCCCACTTCCCTCTCTCTCTCTCTCTCCTGCCTAGCTATTGGCCGTTCAGCTTTTTTATTAAACCAATCAGGTGTTTTAGGCAGGCAAAGTAACACAGCTTTACAGAGTTACACAAATGCAACATAAAAGAGTGCAACACATCTTTGCATCATTAAACAAATATTCCACAGCATAAACAAATGTAACCCATCTTCAACTAATATTCTACAACACCCAAGCTCAGGTTCTTCTTTTACTGCCAAATGGTTTCCAGCGTCATTTAGATGGCAGTCACCAACAACTCCCAATGCTTCCTGAGCAAATCACACATTACCACTCTTTGGTCCTAGTTATGCTGCCATTCACCCATTTCTACCGAATTTGTGCTCTAAGAACAAAGCACTGGATAGCACCTGCCTCAGCCACCAGGGCCACAGTGGACAGGACTTCCCTGCTCTGTAGAAGTTCCAGGTACCTTCTAGCTGGAAATAAACTAATGCCAATTGTGGCTCCCCATAATCCCAAACAAGCCAGATGAGGCTCACCCAGGAGCTTGTGACACAAGAAAGGCCCCAACTTAACCTGCAACCCAGGAACTTGGGGCGTGGGGCAGGGCAGGTGTTTGAAGAAGCCCTACATACAATACCGATACCAGTTATAGTTCTGGGTGTTTAGGCTAAATCTCAGAACCTGGAAATAGATGGGGGAAATGGGCTATTTTATCACCTTTCCCTATGTGTTTTGATCTAAGCACATAACGTTTCTATAAAGCTTCACTAAATTAGAGAACCCTAAGCTTGGCCCAGTCCCAGTCCTTTGCCCACACACTAAAGGCAAAGGGCCACCAGTAATGATCATTTGTACAGCTACATTTGTAGATATGAGTATATAAAAGGTAATGCAAATATGTTTATCCAAATGTGTGGATGTGAACATAACATTTACATGTTTATATAACATTTACATGTTTATATGTTTATACATAACATTTATACATAACATTTACATGTTTATATGTTTATCCAAATGTGTGGATGTGAACATAACATTTACAGCCTTTGTGGCTGGTGGAACAGGACTGGCTTCTGCTTGCTGTCTGCCCCTGAGAAGTGGTATAGAGTAATCATCTGGCTCACTGGCTATCATTCAGCATTTCACTCCTGCTACCAGCAACCCAGTACTGCTGAGAATGCCTCTTTCTCGTATCTAGGAGAAGCTTAAACATAGATTCTAATTGCTCTTAGCTTGATGGCTTTCTGCATCATACCTGGGGGATTTCTTAAAATACCAATGGCAGAATTTTGTGGACACTGTGGTGGCTTAAGATTTTCCATGTGATTCCTACATGTGGCTTAGGGTTCAAGCCACTGGCCTTCGCTTATGATGATACCCTACTCTCATCATATGGGAGGTTTGTAGTAAGGATATGTTGAACAATTCAGGTGGTAAATTTGCTGGGAGACAAATTTTGATGTTTACAATGAGGAAACCATGATGCATCTCTAGATGCTGTTGGTTCTAAATGTAATGGCTGGAGTCATGGTAGCTATACTGTTGCCATTCTTAAGACAGCCCAATACTCAGAAAAGAACAACATCAAGACAACTAAAGAGAAGTGGTTGACACTCTTATGACTGACCATCTCATGTAATATTCAGCATTCAATATGAGAAATCTTTTCCTTTATGTACAGGTGAGTTCAAGTTACCTACTATTGGCTGCCCAGGTGTTCCAGTGTAAGTATGAAGTGATACAGTTAAAGCCACTGTTAAGATTCATATGGATTTAGACCTTATGATTCAAACTCTCACCCCAGGCTCTTTACACTAAATCATAGTTCATCTAGAACCCTCAGCGGTGTTTTGTGTGAATTGCTCAGGTATTCACCATAGGCTAGCCACTAAGAACTGGTGCATGTTAAGAACTAAATGTGTTTTGCTCTTTCAGGGGGCCCACATTTGTTCTCCAGCACCTACATAAGGTGGCTCACAACCACCTGTAACTCCAGCTGCTGGGGATCCAATGCCCTTTTCTGGCCTCCATGGGCACTGGCACATGTGCCAGGCACACACAGAACACACACACAAAAAAAAATAAGAGAAAAATGTTTAGTTTTCTAACCACTTTCTCAGTGAACAGATTAAGCTAAGGTGGGGGAGGTTCGATTTCATTTGCTCTGAGCTGAGGTTGGGAGTATTTCTGCTGAAACTGAAGAATAACTAAACCACTTACCAGAATTAGTGAGGACAGTAGCTCTGTGGGAGCCAGATGACAACCATGTATGTTGTTTCCTGAATCTACAAGGAGGGATGGCTTCCTCTGGGAAGATTAAGTCATTAGAAAAGGCTCTGCTAATTTCAAGCTCCCTCAGGAACACCAGGGGGTGGAGCACCTCAGAATGACAGAGAAGGCTCCTTGGCGAGAATGTAATTGATCTCACCTAGACACAGGCAGAGGGGAACACTCTGAGGGAGAAGCCTGCTGAGAGAGAGGGGTGACATCTTTCTCCCTCATGTGAATAAACTCCTGTGTCCCTGTAGGCACAAATTCGTGAGGGGATTCTTTCCAAAGATGGCACTCTGACTGTTTAAAAACACACAGAGCACCCTGTGCCAATACAAGTTTCCCTCAGGCAGGGAGAGGGAATCAAGATAAAATAAAAATGATTGAGCAAATGCAGTGAAGAGAATGAGGCCACACTCTGGAGATGTGCACCTGTGTTTTAAGTAACACTGTGGTCACGTGTCGGTTGACATCTAATCAGTTACTACAGCTGAAGACAAGTCAGTCATCAGCCATTTAGACTGCTCATCACTGATCTAGTTCATTGTTCAAAACTGCAAATAGATAATGAAATAGATGCCCACCTCCTTCTGCACTCCTGCTTTCATCACTGCTCGGAAGGATGAGTTTGACAAACTACAGAGCTGCGGATGGAGAGCAGGGATTTTGGCAGTGACGAATACGCCTGGCAGGAAGTGTCACATGTGCAGTCATAATCACCATCAGCCCAGAAAACCAATTTCAAGCTTGAGACCACCCATTAGGCAAAGAAATATCTAATGAGCCCTTGTTTTCAAGGAAAGGAAAAGCAATGCCTGGCATCTAAACAGATGGACTCCAGCCTTAATCTTGGTAGGACCTTGGTAGGCACCCCAGTGACCCTTTTCCACCTACACTGTGCTCCTGGGAGCCATTGGCTGGAGGTTATGGACACTGATTCTGTAGAGAGAAAAGAAAAATTCACTCAGAATGACCAGCCCTTCCATGTAATGACTTCATACAGCAACAGGTAATCTATCTGGGCTGTTGAGGCTGCTAGTTTCGTGTCTGCTTAGGGGAAGGTATGTCACTATGAGTAGTCTTCACCCTGAAGCCATCTTCATAAACATCTCTATGCTTGGCAATGTTTCTGTGACTTGTTCACATGTGATCCTCTGTGTAGGTTGTTGAGTCAGTCCTGGTGTTGGTGCACACATAACCCTCAGGAGTCAGATCCTCAGTTGACCCCAAGCCTCAGAGACATCTATGCCATGTGTGTTGTGCACACAGCTACTCTGAAGCCAGCCCTTCGAAAAGTCCACCAGCTTTCTCCGGAGGGCATACTCCAGATTTAGCTGAATTTCAGTATCTCCACTGTTCCCATATGGCTGTCACCTGACTGCTTCAGTAATCTGTAAAACTCCCACCCATCACAGCTTGGTCTGTACAGAAGGCTGCTGTGTGTGATGCCTGCTAGATAGCATCACTTCTGCTTCAAAAGCACTTCCCGTTTTATTTGGAACAAGTTCTAAATTTCTATTGGTTACAAGGGCTTCTGCTGACTCTCTCTTGTGACCTCATGTCCCAAAAATCTGTCCCTTGGTCAGTCTGCTATACACATGTACACACACACACACACACACATACACACACACACACACACACACACACACACACACACACACACATGCACATACATGCACAACACACTAGTGTGCATGCACACACGAATACACACACATTCCCACACGTGTACATACCTACATATATGGACACACATGTGCACATACACCTCCCTCAGGCTGTTCCTTTTGACTATAACTTACCCCAAGTCAGAAATGTTGGCTTGCTGTTTCCAGAGTCTCTCCTCTGCGTCTTTGGGGCTCTCCTACAAACCTCACAGAGCTGACCCTTTTATGTATCTGGAGGCAGAGTACACAGGGCACTACAATCAACACTACTGATGGCTTCATCACAATTTCTTTTGGCATGGCTCAGTGCCAGACCCCAGGCTCACTCCCCATCTCCAACACTTTATTGTCCAAGATGAAATAACAACAACAACAAAAAAACTGTATAAAGTCACAAAACTGGATAGAGCAGTTCAAGGCCGCAACCCCTTTCTCCTGATTCCTAACTCAGTGCTTTCTCCATTGGTATTGAAGCAATCAAAGTCACTAAATTATGAAGTAGCATTTTTATTTATTGGAATAAGTAAAATTGAGCAGCCTTACTTGATATATTACAACTAAATGCTAGCGAGCCGTATATTAAGAGTTTTTATGAACATTCTAGACATAGTACTTATGTGTTCAATAAACATTTTTATTTCCTCCTAAACTTTCTGACCTCCTGTATACTTATTTAGTAATATTGAGGAGGTGGCTGTCTAGGAGGGAGCTCAGCCATGTACATGAAAAATGCTTCCAAATGAAAGTGCTGCTGACTTATCAAGTCTGTAAACAGAATGTGTCAAGCAACCAAGCAACCTGGATCTGGAGTGGGAAAGGAAATGTCCCTCCGAGTGTGGAAACTGGGGAAAAATGGAGGTGTTTGGCGTTTGGAACCTGTCCAGGATTCAGACAAGAGAATGAAGGAAGAAGTTCCCCTGCACTGAGATGCAATGAAGACAGGTTAAGTGCCCAGAACCAAGTGGCTGGAGCTCTAATGTCCCAAAAGTCTGAAATCCAAAACACTGAAATTCAAAACTTCCTGGACATTAACAATGCTCATAAAAGTTTGGGATTTGGCAGCATTTTGTGTTTCAAATTTTTGTACCGAGGATATTCAACTGGTAAAGTCTATGCAAAGATCCTCAGGATGAAAAACCTATGTCTGAATCCTGTGTGGTCTCAGGCATTGTAGGTAAAGGACAGTCAATCCATTCCATTCCTGCTATGGAAACAGGAAATGAGAGGACAGTCAGGGTCTGCCACCAGCTCTGTGTGACTCCCAACATACACCTGTACATCCACAAACACATCTGCATACACATACATACATATCTGTACACACACACACACACACACACACACACACACACACACACAACCATATACACACTGCACATGCAATCATACCTGCACACATATGTAGGAAGAAACCCTGATTAAAGTTACCACTGACCAGGCCCAAGGTCATCAGTAACTCTAACCAGAGTTTCTCCCTACAAACATACAAATATACACATACACACACACACCACAAACATATACATACTGCACATGTACAAACATACCTGAATACACAAACACATATACATACATAGACACACACTTATTCTCTGTAAATAGTTTAAATACCAACCTCAGGATTATGAACTTTATATAAAAGTGTGTTCTGGTTAGTGTTTGTCAACTTGATATAAGCAAGAGCTATCTGGGAAAAGGATTCCCAATTGAGAAAATGTCTCCATCAGATTGGACTATAGCCAAGACTGTCAGGCAATTTCTTGCTTAATAATTGATACAGGAAAAACCAGCCCACTTACAACACCCCAGGGCAGATGGTTCTGGGAATTATAAGAAAGCAAGCTGAGCAAATGATAAGGAGATCCAATAAGCAGCACTCCTCCATGAATTCTGTTCAGTTCCTGCCTTTAAGTTCCTGCCTTGAGTTCCTGCCCTGATTTCCCTCAGTGATAAAATATGACCCAAGAGTTGAAATAAACCCTTTTCTTCTTGTTACTTTTAGTCATGGTGGTTTATCATAGCAATAAAGCTGTAAGTGTTAACATGTGAGTTATTTAGTTACAGAAATATCGAGAGTGTCTTTGATTTCCTGTTTCTATCCAACAACAGAAGGTAAATAAAGACTATGTATCCCACCTGGAGCCATGGTGTTGTCTTCCCTTCCATGAAGGTGAGGGTCAGGGATTAGGGGGCCCACCATGTTCCTTCACTGAGACTTGTGCACCTCCCCAAAGGCACATCACCAGGGGCCTCCACTATGAGTCAGAAAGGAGGGCCTCTTTTCCTGGGGTGATCTCTAGGAAGAGTCTCAGTCACCATGGGGGGTGTATGAGAGCCTCAGGCTCTAGTGCCTGATCTGTGCCAGCATTCTCCTCTCTTCCCTCCCCTTCCTCCTTTTCCTTTTACCCATTATTTTTATGGCTTCCTCTTCTTCAACCATTTTTTAAGTCACATACACATATAAACAAATAAACATATAATTACAACTTGCCAAATACTGCCTGCATGTATATGAGTCGAGGACTAGCCACTTGGTATTTGGGAAATGATTAGGGAGATAATCCCTGGGTAAGACTAATTCTTTCTCTTAGCAGTTGTTAATTTCTGGCAGATCTTTATCTAGGAATGACACCCATGAGATTTCCCCCACAATGGCATGACAACTGGTGTCATTGTTCCTGTCTTCTTTAAGCAGCCATGTTGTAGAGATTTCATGGTGTAGCTTGCCTGTCATATCTAGAAGGAATAATCTCATAGCAGACTTCCTGGTGCTTTGGCTCCTACATTCTTTGTCTGCCTCTCTTCTGTGTTCCCTGAGCCTTGGGTGCAGGGGTTGTGTTGTAGACATGCCAATTAGACATAGGCCCTCCATGGTCAGTTGCTCTGTGTTTTGATCAGTTGTGGCTTTCTGTAATGGTCTCCTGCTGAGAAAAGAAGTTTCTTTGATGGGATATGAGAGCTACATTTGTCTGTAATTATAAGGGTAAGTATTTTAAAGGCAGTTACAAATTATACTATACTGGTTTAGAAAAGGGGCAGTAATAGGCTTTCTTCTGAGATCCATGGTCTCCATAGGAACATGTAATGTCTAGGTTTATAATATGCCTCCCTCCTGTTAAGCAGGCTTTGAATCCAATTAGATAGCTGTTGGTTACTGCCAAGATGTAAGTGCCACTATTACACCTTTAGGGTTGTCTTATCATGCTGATCATTGTTGTGGTTCACTGGCATCACAGCTGGGTAGGGCTAGTGATTACTTGCCCTACTTAGGAAAGTATTTTATATAGTTCTTTCCAATATTATGAAAGCTAGTCCTCAGATAAGAGGCCTTCAGGTCAATTCCAGCTCAAATCTTCTGAGTCCTATGTCCAAAATAGTTGGCATCTTCAGCAATTGGGACTCACCTTCAACTTCTGGGAAGCAACCAAGGGCAATGGCAATATCCTTTATTGTTTGGAGAGACTCTTAGACTCCCCTGACCAACAAGTGGAAAGGTTTCTCATGACTGGTAAAGGGATTTTTGTTAGACAGATTATGGCTCTTGTAGGGAGTATTGTCACCACAATTGGTAAAATGCAATTGACCTATAATTACTCAAACACAAAATATGACTAAGGATATAAACAGCAAAACAAAACAAACTACTGCAATCAAACATATTTTTCAATAATAACTTTAAATATTAATAGTTTCAACTTTCTAGTCAAAAGACACAAGGTTGGGCAGAGGTGGTGCATGCCTTTAAACCCAACACTTAAGAGGTAGAGGCAGGAGGATCTCTGAGTTCAAGGCCAGCTGGTCTACAAACTTCCAGGACAGAAGAAATGCTGCCTCAAAAAACAAAAACTAAACAAACAAATAAAAAACCACATCCTATCTGAATGGATTAAGAAACAAAATCCATCTTTCTGTCTACAAGAAACTCATCATATCTTTAAAGAGAGGCACTACCTTGAGATGAAAAGCATGGAAAATATTATTCCAAGTAAATGGGACTAGTAAGTAAACAGGCATTACTATCCTAATCTCTGACAAAATAGGCTTCCAACTAAAATTAATCAAAAGAGATGTACATGGACACTCCATTATAATCAAGGAAACAGTTAACCAAAAAGACATTAATTACAATCCTAAACCTGTATTTACTAAATTCTGGTACATATAGAAAGCCTACTATGGAATTAAAGGCACATATCAACACCAGCCCAACAATAGTAGGTGATTTCCATTGCCACTTTCTCTAATAGACAGATCATCTGAACAACAACAAAATGAACAGAGAATCTCAAAATTAAATATTGTCTAATGGACTTAATAGATATCTACAGAACATGCCACCCAAACACCAAAGAATATATATTGTAGTCAGCAACACAGCACATGGATGCCCTTGGAGGATAGAAGGCATTAGATACCCTGGTGCTGCCGGTACAGGTGGTTGTGAGCCTCCTGGTCTTCTGCCAAGGCAACAACCACTCTTAATAGCTGATCTAGCCACAATTATTTCTTTTAAAACATTTTCGTGTTACCTTCTAAACTTTGCTGACATATACTGAGATTTTTATGTCTAATTATTTCTTCCCCTTTGTGGTTTTATAAGATGATACACAAACATCTGGAAGAATGTCTGCATGTGCTAAGTGAGCAATAAATGTTAGCTGTTAGGCCATTCCTCATTGCTGCTTAGACAGGGAAGCAGGACCCTGGAAGAGCCTCAGACTTCTGCTTATGTTGTTCCTGGAGGAAGCCAACTACATTACCAAGCTGGCAAACCAGGGATGAGGAAGTAATGGAGGCCAGTGACCTCTGTGCTTGCTGCTGTGGTCTGGATATGTTTTCCACATGGTTCTTCCTCAGCAAACAGCACCTTGAGGCTTGGCTCCAGAGCAACAGTGCTAAGGGGATGGGGGCAGGGCCAAGGGGAAGGTGTTTGGGAAAGAAACTCCACTTCTGTGAAAGAATTAATGCTGCTCTCAGAGGGATAGCTTCTTACTCTGGAAACGGTTTCCATTTTCTCTCTTACCCATGAACTCCCTTGTCTTTCTGCTTTCCTGTCATACACTAGAATGTAGCATTTGGATTTCACCCTTGATGCTGCCACCCCATCTTCAATTTCTTCAACCCCTAGAGTAAAACACTAAAATTAACCTTCCTATGAATTACTCAGTCTCCGTTATTTTGTCGTAACAACAGAAAGCAGACTAATACATTCACTTTTCAGAAAACTTACGCTCAGGAGCCATCTGAAGAGATCTCTCCCTGGACTTAGCAGCCACAGCCTCTCTGAAGTATGAAAGCCACATAACTGAATTCAGTGACATCCACTGCCCACTGACAAAGAATCTGGGTGAAGGCCAAACGTGTTAGTGGTGAGACGCAAGGAGCTTTTCATGTCCAAATTTCTCTTTCAGACCCTGGATTGATGGCCTTGTAGATGCAAGAGAGGCCCCTCACAATTCCATTTTAGATACAACAGTGTCCCCTCCTTTAAAAGAATGGGCATGTCTGAGGGAACAATGCAGAGAAAATGACATTATCTACTTTCCAGTGCTCTTAATATTAGCTGGTTATTGACACCTGAAGTTTGCAAAGGAGCTGGTTGTGGTGGACTGCATTTAATTCAAATGCTTGATGCTTCCTCTCCTCCATCTGCTCAGTCTCCCTAAGGAGAGGGGAGAGATTCATGTGGATGCATACCCAGAGGCAGATGGGTTCTTCTTAGGAGACCAAGGCTCCTATAAGGCTGCTGTCAGACCTTGGAATCTGGATGGTCAATAATAACAGCAACAACAATAATCTAGACATGGTGGCACATGAGAGGCCAAAGACAGAGGACTTTGAGTTCTGGGCCAGCCTGGACTACATAGGGAGATGCTTCTTTTTTCCTTCCTTCCTTCTTCCCTTTCTTTCTTTCTTTCTTTCTTTCTTTCTTTCTTTCTTTCTTTCCTTCTTCCTTCCTTTCTTTTTTCTTTCTATCTTTTTTGTTTGTTTGTTTGAGACAGAGTAGCTTTGGAGCCTGTCCTAGAACTCATTCTGTAGACCAAGATAGCCTCGAACTCAGAGATCAGCCTGCCTCTACCTCCTGAGTGCTGGGAGAGGCTATCTTAAAAAAAAATCCAACTAAACCAGGATAGTAATCCAGATGTTTCCTACTGCACCGATTTCCATTTCTTTCTTTTAGTGGTGGTAAAGTGGGGTACTATGCAATGCATGAGCTGGAGGTAAACTCCCTTCATCCTAACACAGAATGCCTTTACAGTGCTGGGTACTGCATTCCAAGGTTAGCATCATTCCCAAGTAGACCAGTTGTCCCAGACATGTGCACCTTCCTCAAGGCAAGAATTCTCTTTAACATATACTGGGCCCTGTAAACCCAGCCATGGCAGTCAAGCAGAAACCTCTTTCACTGACCCTGAACAGCTTTCCAGATTCCAGAGCCATCATTCCCTGAAACTCAAGTGACAGCAAACCAAATATAAACAGAGGCAGGCTTGCAATGCAACTCTGCTTAAGCACAGTTACATTGATATTTTGTCACTGTCCATTTCTAACATGCTATATTTTCAGCTGCAAACTTGAGCGATTTTAGCTATTTCACAATTTCTTCTTTTAGAAAAAAAAAGCAAAAATAAATTCCCACTTATGTTCCTGCCTGCCTTCCTTTTGGACTCAAGGTCCCCCACCCCACCCCTACCCACTGCTGCTGCTCTGAGATAAGGCTGAGGCATTTTCCCTGCCTTCCCCCAATCATGCATTATCATAAGAAAGTGCCAGGCATCCATCAGCCCACAGCCCCTGATTTATGCTCAAAGTTTGGATTATCTATTCTGCTCCAAATCCCTTCAAACAGCCAACCTGATCAAAGAGAATCATATCCACCAGATAAAATTCGAATATAGCTCCATGAGACAGAGTGACAGGCAGGGTTTCTTCTTTTGTGATCTCCAAACTGCCTTGACCTCTTCATTTCTCCAGGAATTCTTCTCTGTCCACAGCATAGGACAAGCTGTGCAGCCTGGTTGTTCTTGAATCTTTCCCACTGGATTCTGTGGAGCGGGTTTTAAGTCATAGGCTCTGGAGAAGGAAAGAGTTGTTATCTATCCATAATTCCCTGGGCAGAGTATGAGACAGCAAAGTCTGCTGCAGCCCAGGGCAAGGGGCAGGAGAATTGTGATAGTGTATGGATTCCCCCTGACTTAATAACTAGCTGTTAACTTTGGAGGTGTGTGACTTCCAGAAAGCTAGTAAAGGAAGATGGTCTCCATGCTCAGTAACTATTGACGACATCTACCAAAAGCCAATGACACCATTCATTCTCTTGGCCAATACCTACTGCATGCCTGATGTACAAGGCTCTCCTGGGACAAAGACGAGTCACTGAAAGTTTAGGGGTAAGGGAAAATAGACATATCTGAGCTATTAAATAAAATCTAACAGATTTCTACTACAAGAGAGGAATCCAAGACCCTCTTCCCCAGCCCTCATGTCAATTTTCTAAGGAGCTGGCCCTTTAAAATCTTAATATAGATGTTGGTAGTGTTGGGGTGAGAGTAACACTAATCCTATGATCTAAGCAAAACTCCAGCCTGTTTGGGTGCTAATGGAAGACAGAGGTCCTGAGCAGGCAGGATGTCCACACCTGGCAAAGTAAGGACTCAGTAAGGTGCCGAGACACTGGCTAAAGGTACAAGATGAAAACAGGTGTCTGTGAATCCAAGAACACACCACATCAGATATTTGTGTAGGGTTGCTATCTCACCTCAGGGATCTTGCTAGCCTGAGCCAGGTGGAAGACTAAGACAATAAATGAGCAGGCACAGGGCACAAGGCTGTAATTCCAGCTACTCAAGAAGACAGGCAGGAGGATCTTAGCTTGCCTGCTTTGAAAGTAAAATGTATACATTAAAGTTCATTTTATGATATGTCATTCTAAGGCTTTTGTCAAATGCATTGAATCACTTATTCACCACTCTAGTATCACAGAGAATGGTCCCATCACCATAAAAAAAATTTCACATCCATTTGTGGCCCAAGTTGCTCTTCTCCAAACCACTGGCCACCACCCACCTGTTATACATTTTTATAGATTTGCCTTTTCCATGATGTCATTGACAGTGAGCCAGGGAAGGTATAGACTCTTAATGTTGTTAATATTAATTAATTCTTAATGTTACCTAAATGCATTTAAGAACCCCTTGTGCTAACCACTCACTTAATATTTGTTTGCTTCTTTATATGGATGACCCACAGTTAGTTTGTCCATTGAGTCTATTAGGGCATAGTGGTTCTTTCCGGATTTTAATGTAATAGACAAATTGCTTCCAATAGTCACACACAGGTTTTTGTGTAGGCATGACTTTTAGCATACTTCGATAAATATTTAGGGTGAGATTTCTGGGTTGAATGGTACTATATGATGACTGTTAGAAAGAACAATCAGCTCTCTGCCTGTTTGGTTTGCCATTTTACCAAATAGTCTTTCTTATTTCTGCCCTGACCAAAATTCAGTGTTGACAGAGTAATCTGGCTGTCAGTCCATAAAACCCAGGGGACAGATGAAGTTGAGGTAAATATTGTAAGATCCAATGAATGTAATAAATCTTTCTACGTAGTTAACACCCCTCAAAATCAAGAGAAGATACAAGCAAGACAGACAATTCCATGATCCTTTCACTGAAGTGAAGAACAGAAAAGCAGGAAAATCTATCACTTGATCCAATAACTGTTTCCCAAACTAAACAGTGAAAGTTCTATGCTATTTCAAAGAAGAAAGTAGAGATGCTCTTTTTTTTTTTTTTTTTAAGATGACTGGAAGAAATAAGCAAACACAAAGACACAAAGTTAGAAAAGCTATACAGAGAAAATGAAACTAAATATTGAATATTTTACATAAATCTATTCTGACATGCTTTTAAATGTAGGTAACTTTCTGATAAAATGAAAATTTTACTCATAATGAAATCCTAACTTCTTTCTATAGTCATATAAGGGATTTTTTACTGGTTATTTACTTTTGCTGTGAGGGTGATTTTTTGTTGTTGTTGTTGTTGTTGTTGTTTTTTGTTTGTTTGGTTTTGGTTTTTCGAGACAGGGTTTCTCTGTGTAGCTTTGGAGCCTATCCTGGCACTCGCTCTGGAGACCAGGCTGGCCTCAAACTCACAGAGATCTGCCTGTCTCTGCCTCCCGAGTGCTGGGATTAAAGGCGTGCACCACCAACATCCGGCTTTGCTGTGAGGGTGATTAAACCCAGGTCCTGGTGCATGCTAGACAGGTGCTCTACTATTGAGCTACTTACCAGCCCAAGAAATGTGTTAAGTTTATTAACCCCTTCCTTTCAAAACAGCACCAACTCAATGGAGTTCATGAGTACATTTTTCTTCAAAGGGCCAAGTGTCAGAGCGTTCATAGTCCTCTTAAATTTCCCCAAAGACATTATGACTCCTGGCACTCTTCTGGTGCTATTACAACTCTGTTGCTTTTAGGGCTCTGATCTGTTCACTTATAAAGCAGACACAGAGAGGCTTTCCATCCTCCCACACACAAATACAGAGGTGAACATTCTGGGTTACACATCCTCAAATCTGCCGTGGGTACAATAGAAATCTATATGCCCACCATCAGGCAATTTGGGTGTCCCTCAGAATTCCTGTGTTGCAAATGACTGTATTGGTTATCATGCCATCACCAGAATGAACACTTGAGATAACCAACTTAATTTGCAAGGAGAAAAAATTAAATTGCCTCTCGGCCTTTTGGAGGCTCCAGTCCACACCCAGTTGGTATGACGGCTGATCTTGGTTGTCAACCTGACTGCATTTATAATCAAGTAGAACAGAAGCTGCAGGAAATGCCTGTGAAAGTCTCTTAATTAGATTGCATTCAGCAGGAAGACCCACCCTAAATATGGGCCTTAACTTCTTGGGGCAGCCTAGATAAAAGGGTATGGAAGAGGGGAAGTCCCCTTCTTTCACTTGCTTGCTCTCACTCAAGCCAATAAGTTCATCTATCCCGTTGCTTTAGCCAGAATTCTGTCCAATTTCTTCAGGTTCCAATGCAGACTGAAAGCCAGAAGCTCTCCAGGAACCCAACTGGCCTCCAGCACCAGCCTGAAACCCACTAGATACAGATGAATAACATCTTAAAACATAAACGTGCAATGGTGAAGTATATGTGAAGCCTTGTGCTAAGGCCACGTTTTCTGGGGCCACCCTGACTGTACTGCCACTAAATCAAAAGAGGACATGTGCCTGCCATCACCTCTATTTTATCACTTTGGAAGTGACGGGAAATATAATAAGACAAGAAGGGAAATAAATCTGGAGTTAAATTCCTTATTGTTTGATAGCGTCCGTCGCTGCATGCCTTTAGTTAAAGGCCGTGTCCGTGTCTCCAGTCAATGAGCATTCACTTGTAGCCGGCATCATTTCAAAGGCTCAGTAAACTGAGAGGGATTTGTAAACATGCGTGAGAAGGAGAAGGCTGAATAACATCCAGAAAAGCCAAGTGGGGGCCCAAGCCTTCATCAAATCCGCCATTTGAGAATTTGAAAAAATAGGAAGTGACTTTCTCCAATTTCTTTCAGGCTGTCAATCAAATGCCACTTTACCAATAGGCTTCTTCAGATTATGACACCCCAAACAGTACTCTCTTCGCCCTGCTCTACATCTTTATTTTACTTCACAAAAGCATCAGTGAAATCAATCTTGTTGTCTGGTAGCACCTGTGCCACCACCAAACACACCAGGGGCAGCTCTGTTAGTCTCTGAGCCCTGAAACAGCTCAGAGAAGAAAAAGGCTGGGAAAAAAATCAGAGGAAGTCCATGACTCCTACAGTGAATGAAGAGCAGTCTAGGGTGTGCCTAGAGCACAGTAACCCAGGCAAGATTTGTGCAGCACAGTATAGAGGAAGCCAGACACACTTATGGGGGCCATGGGACCAGTGGTGGGAGATTTAGAACTTAGTCTAGAGACCTTATTGCAAACATTTTAAAGAAGAGAAGTGGTGTTATCTTTTAGGCATCCACATTCTGATTCTGTACAGAAGCTGAGTTATGATGGGAAGAAACATGTACAAGATTGATGAAAAGGTTCAGGAGAGCCATATACTAACAGTGGGCAATGGACCAAATTTGGAATATGCTCTCAGGAATGTGTGTGTGTGTGTGTGTGTGTGTGTGTGTGTGTGTGTGTGAGAGAGAGAGAGAGAGAGAGAGAGAGAGAGAGACAGAGACAGAGACAGAGACAGAGACAGAGAAAGACACTGACACAGACACAGACAGAGAGACAGAGATCAGCTGTACACACACATATAAAGACAGACAGACAGAAAGACAGACAAAGAGAGATAAGCTACACACACACATATACATATACATATACATATACATACATACATACATACATATATATATATATATATATATAGAGAGAGAGAGAGAGAGAGAGAGAGAGAGAGAGAGAGAAACAAGGAGAGAGCAATACTGCATAATGACATCCCAGTCAAAGATAAACACCATACACTGTGGTCCTACAACACTGGAGACAACACATTTCCTCTGCTTAGTGACCCTGGAGCCATCATAAAGTGGAAGTGATGCTGATGGCAGCGAGCCTACTGCGATGTATGAACACTGACCACACACAATTATATGTGGCACATAATTCTTAATGATAACAGATGACTGCTGCTGCTTGCAGTATCTATCTCACTATGGTCTTTATCACCATTCTAGAGTGCAGTGCTACTCACTAAAAACATTTTCTGGGAGACAGTGATCTGTCACACCCGTGCAGCCTCATACATCTTGTTTTTACATGGCTCTTGACTGTGTCAAGGGGCAGTGCCCAGTGATTGGCCTGTACTATCCAGCTCTGTGTTAATTGCCCTCTAGAATGGTCACAATGTTTCCCCATCATTGGGGGATACATGACTGGAGATGGAGGGAAGGAAGAAAGGAAAGAAAGGGACAGAGGGAGAGAAGAAGGGAAGAGTCACTAAAGTTTGGAGTTCAAGCAATTGGAAGCATTATGCTGCTGTTTTTGAGATCTTAAAGGCTAGGAAAGGAACATACCATGTGTTCACTCACTTTTGAGAATAAGCAAGGAAAAAAAATCAAGAGCAGAGTGTTAGGCTGTTCAGCTTGGCATGTCTGTGACACATCCGAATGAAGATGTCCAAAAGCCAATTGAAAACACCAGTCTCCAGTTGAGGGGGGAGCAGCTAGGATGAAGATATAAAATAAGAGATGTCAGCTCATAGATATGAAACCACAGGAATGAATGAAGTCACTAAGAGGCCCCAGCCCTAAGCCTTGTAGTCTTGTCCCCTTTAGCGAGGCAAAGGGAGCAGAGGCATCCAAAGAAAAGGGGCGGAGGAGGGGGGCAGAGAAAGGAATCCTGAGTCTTAGAAGCCAGAGCAGTTCTTATCTCAGAGTGAAGAAACTGATTAAATGAATGGAAGGTTGTAGAGATGTAGAGACAGAAAGAAACAGCCCAGGAGATTTGCTATGTAAATATTATCAATGGCTTGACATTAAATAAAAATCAGTGGAATAGTGTGATTAGATTCTGAGAGAATGGGAGACAGGGCAACTGCACAAAACTGAAGCAGCTGGAGAAGTCCCTGTGGTCCAAGGAGCCTTTGTAAGATGGGGGGGCTTAAGTGTTTTTAGGTAATAAATGGAATGAGCTAGTAGGGTGACAGATGATGGCTGAGAAGGAAGGGGACAGCTTATAAAAGATGGCTCCTAAACAGTCAAGAGGACCTCAGAGTAAGTGAACAGAGGACAGGACAGAAAATAGCCTTGAGAGAATATCAGTGCATAACTCTCACCCCCCCCCCCTGCAGCTGCCGCCCAGAGGAGGCCATGGAGGAAGCAGCTGGAGATGCAGGTAGTTTGGTTGGGTGGTGGGTATAAACAGGTGTCTTGTTCATTTGTTCACTTCCTTTCCCTGAGCAAAAGGAGATGGTGGGAGCCTGAGAGAACTCTCCAACTGCTATGTTGACATTTGGAAGCTAGAATGGATGTGAGAGGTCTACCGCCCACTGCACAGTTAGGACTCTTCAGTTTGGAGGAATGGAGTTGGTGGCTTTCGAGAGAACAGTTGTGACATCATCTGTTCTTAGAGGTGCATGTGGGAACGTAAAGGTGCACTTCATTGTGGAAATGGCATACCCCCAAGGAGAAAGTTTGTGGGTATGTGTAAGTCCCATACAGAGTGGTACATTCTGTGTTTTCTACCTTCTACTTGGATTGGTTTCACATAAACCTCTAAATACCGTATTATTGTTGCCTGTGTACACATCTCATTTCATTTGATTTATTTTGCTCTCTTAATAATCACTGGGTGAGGCCTGGATTGTCTTGGACACCTCAAGATGACAAGGAAAGCTACGGACATGGAGTGGAACTAGCCGAAAAAAAGGAAAATGTGATGCAGTCAACAAAACTGGAAGGGTGGAGCTATCTAAGCCCTTTGACACCTGACATGGACTAGGGGATTTTAAGTTTGCCACGCTGGGTTTTGGTACAGTATTTCCTCACTATGCCGCCTTTCATCCCTTTTTAAATGGTGGTGTATATTCTATGCCATTGTATATTGGAGGTATGTAATTCTCTCTTTGATTTTAAATGGGATTACAGCTGAAAGATTGCCTTGCGTCTCAGAAGAGATTGGATTTCTAACTTTTAAAAGTATTAAGACTGTGAAGCACTACAGAGACTTTTGAAATTTCATTAAATGCATTTTTTTTGCATTAGAATATGGCTATGAGCCTATAGGGCCAAGGAGTGGAATGTGATGGATTGAATGAGAATGGCCCCATAGGCTCATGCTTGAATGCTTGTTTCACAGTTGGTATACTGTTTGGGAAGGATTAGGAGGTGTGGTCTTGTTGGAGGAGGTATGTCATTGGGGTAGATTTGAGGCTTCCAAAGTCCACACCATTCCTAGTTATTTCTCTCTGCCTCATCCATTGGGGATCAGGTGTGAGTTCTCAGCCACTGCTTCAGAACCATGCCTGCCTGCCTGCTGCCATGCTCCCCACCATAACGGTCATGGACTCGCCCTCTGAAACTGTTAACAAGCCTCCAATGAAATATTTTCTTTTATAAGTTGCCTTGGTTATGGTGTCTCTACCCAGCAATAGAAAAATATCAAAGACACCCCCTACTCCTTAATTTTACTGAAGGAGCAGAGAACAGGCGCTGTCTTTCAGAGTGTTGATGGTTTAGGCATTGTTCTTGCCACTTAAAATTTTTTTATTGCTTCATGTAGGGTAATTATATTGTACAACCCAAGCAAAAGAGCACCTAACCACCATTTATAGCATTACTCCAAATTCCAGCTTCCAAGTTACTGGCTTTAAAATAAACTGTTGACATTAATATCATGGGTAGGGGATCTCTATATACGGAAATCCAGTTAAGTGCAACTTCCCACTACATCATGGCTCTGGCTCCTTCCCAGTGCCTTATCTTCATGATCCATGGGGTTCATGTGCTCTTTTCTATGTGTCCAGATAGTCTGGACAGTCCTGGGCTCTGGATACCTGAGATTAGGTAAGATTCCTCTTCATAGCTTTCTTGCAGTCAGAAAAAGAAAAAAGTTGCAAAGTGGTGAACAATCTAAATTAATCTAAACATTATTAAGTATGCTTGCATTTAGCATCATTCTCTTTCATTCTAAAATAATTAGTCACATATGTTGTTTTCTATAGCTTAAATACAAATTCAAATTGTCCTCTTCTATGTCTCATGAATCTCAAGTTGGTATTTAGATTATGGTCTAGGAAGAGGGTGATGGCAAGTGTTGGGATTGGAGAGGTGTGTGTGTGCATGAGCTTGGGCATGGAGGTAAAGGCACAGGGTAAGCCATACGCTTCATGGTAAAATGTAAAGGATAGCATAGAAGTTTTGCACTAAAATGCATAAGATTCAGAAGGATGTGTGGGCAATACTGTTTCTTCCTTTCTTTTCATGGCTTTGCCTTCCTACCCACATAGCCTTAGAAGTCTCATTACCATAAGCCACCCATGTGCAGGATTGTGAATTTTAGTATTACAATGATCCACAAATGACCTCCAGACATCTTGGAGCACCTCTGTACCTGCCGGTGACCTTGGCCTGGGGGTTTTCCAGCTGTCCTCCCTGCCAACATGCTTTCCTCATAAGCCAATCTTGTAGCCTTCTAGAACTCATTTCCTGAGTACTACCAAGGCCTCAATGTTGCATGACTTTCCTGAGCAGATATGCAGACATGTCCATTCAGCCTACATGAAACAATACCAGACCAAAGAAAAGGTCCTGCCCAAATGTATCTTGGGAATCAGTGTGTTATGGAGTTTCTCATAGGAGTATGGTTGCTTCAAGGACAGCTAAATCACTGAAAAGTCTCACTTCAACATGGCTGAGCACCCAGGAAAGCTGTATGACTGAAGGGCCCTACACAGCCAGCCCTCCGCCTCCTATACCCTTAAGTATCCCTAGAGCATGTGAATCTGGGGCAGGATCTCAGGTATGAGTCTGATTTCCCTACTCCTTCTTCCACAAGGCAATATAACAGTCTTATTGCCGCAACCTCGATATCACTGTTGTTTTGCTTATTTTGTTCCCATGACTGCAGGTCACCAGAGCAACTCTGCTTCATGGTGACAGCTGGTCATGGTAGGCCTGGAGGACTGTAGTGAGAGATCTACCAGACACATCTGTGGCACTGACCATGCCCGTTTGAGCGTGTGGCATTTGGTCTGGGGTCCAGGACAGGCTTGGTCTCTCTGTTCCGGTCGGGTCACAGAGAGCAGAAGGGCATTGATCCTGGGTTATCGGTTTCTCATGTAAGTGATTTTCCCCAAATAAAATTAACCAATATCATCCTAGTCCCATGTATATTAAATTGTACAACAACACTCTACCACAGCAGTTGGCAAGAATCATGATTATTAGTGATTACTAATGTGGGAAATTACCAATACGAAGCCAGGTAGAGATACAAGGGTATTTAATAGGGAAAAAGCCTTACTTACAGAGCGACCTAGCCAGCTGGCATGGCAGCAGTCTGTACAGCAAGCCGAAAGCTAAACCAAAACCAGACCCCAGCCACTTGACCAACTCTCACTCTAAGTCTCCCTGACCACGCCCTTGCAGGTGTGGTCAGGCAGACCTGTAGCCAGCCCCTAAGCAGGCATGGCTACAGGTTCCCCTACAGGTTACAAAGGGTGTGTATGCAGAGGGATAAAGGGAAGTTGGATTTATCAGGCTACGTTATATGCAAATGTAGAAATGTTATACTGAACTCCATTAATGTGCATAATTAATACATATTAATAAAATAATTATTTTTAAAAAGCATGTGTTATGCTGGGCCTGGTGGTGAGCATCTGTAATCCTACACTTAGGAGACTGAAGAAAGGTACATCAATTATAAATAATCCAGCATTGAAAAGATTCAAGGCAATTTTGAAAGAATCAGGTCTAAAAGGCTGAGTGAGTAGCAAAGGAAATATGAATCACAATATTTAAAATTTGCTCATGTTTCTTAAATTGAGTAAAAGAGAAAAGTTAAATGGAAAGCACATACACATATACACAAAATAAATCAGCAATATAAGCATTGCCTTTGCAGGGCCCATTACTTACAACCAATCAGAGCACGCAGCCTCTGAATGCAAGAATGCACCCCCTTCCTACAATCTCACCCAAGCAGGAATGGATGGGTTTGATGTTTCTCAAAGCTCAATTCCAGCACACAGTGAACCTTATCAAAGACACATGGCTGTGCAGAGGCAGGGAGCTAGGAGGAGCTACTCCCTAAGGGGGTGTGGGACCTCACATCGCACAAAGGTCTCCATTGTGCTGATTCTGGTGTAAAATCCTTCAGCCAGAATGAGCAGGGTCTTTTGGTTTTCCTTTGTTTCTTTTGATCATCAAAAACTAGGAAACAAATCATGCACTTTGGAAATAAGTTCCGTGAAACACGGTTAAAAGAGACTCTAGGAGGAAATTTGGGGTGATGGAGTCAGTCTCCAAGAATAGAATCATCTCGGGTGCTGGAGGAGGCTCATCTGATCCAGGAATCATCAGTGTTCTCTTCCCCTCATGCCTCTCTGCATTGCAGAAGCTGGCCACACACCAGCAAAAATAAAGAAAAGACAGGCCCAGACACCGGTGAGAACAGACTGCTCTGGACATAGGAATCTCCAAGGGAAAGAAAAGGAGAGGGAAAAGAGACAAAGATTTTGCCAATGGAGTTAATACTCTAAGGGGGAAAAAAGGCCCCTGATCACCTCCTCAAAACTAGTTATAGAAGAATGGTATGCATGGTGGTATACACAGTGGTGTGCACAGTGGTATACACAGTGGTATATACAGAGTACACAGCGTTATACTCATTGGTATACACAGTGGTATAAACAGTGGTATGCACAGTGTATACACAGTGGTATACACAGTAGTATACACAGTGTATACACAGTGGTATACACAGTAGTATGTATACACAGTGGTATATACAGAGTACACAGTGTTATACTCATTGGTATACACAGTGGAATAAACAGTGGTATACACAGTGGTATGCACAGTGGCATACACAATGCTTGCACAGTGACATATACACAGTGCTATACACAATGAAGATCTGACTGTTAATATGAGGCCCTACATCTCTTTGTCATAGGGATGCACCTCCCAGCTTTCTGCCCATATGTAAAGGTGTACAGATATATTGTTTAAATTTTTTACTTTATTATTTTATGCATGTAAGTGTTTGTCTGCATGTATATCTGTGCACCACATGCAAGCCTGTTGCCCAAAGAGGCTGGAAGAGGATGTTGGATCCCACAGAACTGGAGCTACAGACAGTCATGGGCCACCATGTGGGTGCTGAGAATCAGACCCAGGTCCTCTACAAGAGCATCCAGGGCTCTTGACTTTCTCTGCAGCCTTAGATATACAATTTTGATAAGAAGGGAAAGAAGGAAAGATGTCATTAGTGTCTTGGTGTTATCCATGTACACTATTTTTGGTGGCTTTCAAGTTACATCTTTAAAGGAATGTTAAGAAATATTTCCCCACTTTTGACCCTCTTTTGGAAAAGCGAACTTATAGGATATCCCAGGAGGTGGCTTGTATGGGATTGTAATCTGATGAGGTGGAACCAGGTGCCACTAAGTTTGCACAAGGGGTTGGAGCATGTCTTCTGCTATGGGCAACTTTCAGGTAAGATTCCTAGAAGACTATGAATGTATGTGAGCTGGGGAAAGAAAGGGGCATTAAGCAAAGGTTACTGATTAGGCTGGTATCCATGATTTTCAGTAGGCAAGTAGCTTCAACCAGACTGCCAGGTAAGGAGCTTCTTTTCATTCCTGTGTTCCCATAATTCCCATGTTTTTGGTTGGGTTTTTTTTTTAATCCTATCTCAATGTTAAATGTTACACTGTGCTTGTCTCATGGAGGGTTTTCCCCAAAGCAAAGTGTGTGATAAGGTAGTACATATGGGTGGTGACCTGGCAAGAGGAAGAGAGAGGTCCAGGGAAAGGGGGAAAAAAAAAAACAAGAACAGAAACACGTTGAGAGCAGGAGCAGGTTAATTACACCAAGACCTTCTAAATCATATACATTATTCTTCTAGAAAGTCCCACTATCAAGATGGTTGCTGCACCCTTTGTGTACCTGCTCCTACACAAAAGGTTGAGGGTGTTGGTTGGAGTGTATTCTGGCTTCACTTGCACACACCTACCAAATTCTACCACACAGACGGGGATTTATGCTGAAGTCTGCACACTTGAGATCATGAAGATGAGTTTGCATGGATCTCTGTCTACTGCAGCATAGCAGACATCAGAGTAGAGCCCTGAACAGCTGCGCTATCCCACCTAATTCTAGAGATCACCAGAGTGATCAATTGACACCCACCACCACCATAAATAAGATATTGGTCCTCAAGCCTGTTGCATTCTGGGTATTTCCTGACAGAGGCACTTATCCATTCATTCATTCATTCATTCATTCATTCATTCATTCATTCATTCCTTAGTTCTGGTCTGAGTGTTAATCACACACCTGACACTGCTTAAGGTACTGGGAGGATTAAAGCAAATCAGACATACTCCCTATCATGGAAAGCCACATATGCTTTGACAAATGCAATGAATTTTGTTATATACATCGTGTCTCCCTAGGATAAATCCAAGGGAGAAAGATAAAGCAGAGAGGGGTGGGGCGGGGCTGTAAGAGTGCTCCAGGAAGGCAGGAAGATGAGCACCAGAGACCCGGCTTTTCATCAAGCTTGAATCTATTTAACTCAGAAAATTACCCCCATCTGGCTGCCTCTCAGAAAACCAATAAACAAGTTTATAGAAAAGTATAACTCTTTCAGTGTTGTCTCATTTCAAGATATTGCCTTGTATTCAGGCAGATTCTGCCCACAGGAATTGACACACTCCCCAGTACAAATCCAAAGTGCAGATGTTCCGAGGAGAGCCGGGAGGGTGGGCACATCGGCATCCGCAGCCACCTGAGCAATTTCTTCATTTCTTTTCAAATTAAGGATTTCAGTTTCAAGTATGGTGTTCCTTTATCAAAGGTCACTGCACCAATATAAAATATGAAAAATAATGCATCTCAATCAATTATCAGGGGACTTCAGGCTTCCATTCTATTCTCAGGTCCAGCCTGGCTGCAGGTTTCAGTCCCCCGTGAAAGTCACAGTTTAGATGGGTGGAGCCATGCAGCCAACAAGGATAAACAAGAGTACATGATGCCAAAATCTGTGTGTGCTTCCTTCTAAAACAGCACTTACCAAAGTAGATACAAAGTATCGGAAGAAACTAAGATTGTACAACTGATTTTCTCCCAAGAACTGGATTATAAGAGAAAGCTTGAAGAATAGGTAAACACTTGCAGAGTTGGCTCATGAGGATGGGTTCTACCACACGGGGAAATTAATCAGACCTGAGATAGATGGACAGCAAGGAGGGCAGCCGTCCAGATGAGATGCTTTTTCACAGAGGAATTGGATAGTGCATGTGCCCATACCCACCCCCAACTCAGCATCCAGAGTGCTGAGATTTCAAGCATGGTCCTCCATGCCCTACTCTAGGTTTCACCTTAATAGTTTTGAGAAGGCTTCTAGAATCCTTTCACCAAACAGCAGCTAAGCACCTGGTATACAACAGGCACTGGGTGGGTGCAGGGGACACCATATTGGGACACAATGTAACATTTTCGCCAAGGAGGGTCAATGCTAGGGGCTGTGAAGGGAGGAAAGGGATGCCACAAGTGTACATAGGAGGGGTGAGTGGCTCATGCTAGCATGAAGCTGGTGGTAAGGTTGCTGCTCATAGTGCAGCAACGGCGATGGAGAGGAAAGCATTATTAATCATTTTATATGAAAAAGTAGGCAAATGATTTTGATAATTGATTAGACATAGAAAACAGAAGGGAGAGACACGGTGATCAGAACTGGAGCATTTCTAATCCAGAGAAAACACCTGCACAGTTAACAGGAACATTAAAAATGCAGAAAAATGCAGTGTGTCTGAAGATGGGTGTTCTGACTTTCCAGACTCACTTCCCTTTGAACTTACACTTCTAGAGCACTAATGCTCATGCCACATTCTAAAGTGAATGCCTGGATTATTAAGTAATGCCTTTGCAGTCAGAAGAAAGTATTTCTTAGCCCATTTTTTAGGATGAAGATCTTGAAATAAGAAGTAACCTATTCAACTTCATCCTAATATAGAGACAAGGGGAATGCAAGAGCATCAGCTCCCTTTTTGGTCACTGTGACAATGTCTGACAAAACAGCTTAAGGGAGGGAAGGTTATGCTCACAGTTTCAGAGGGTTTTCAGTACATCATAGTGTGGAAGGCCTGGTGCACCAGCCCAGGTCAGGGTGGTAGGAATGTATGGGCCGGGAAGCACAAAGAGATAGATTAGAACCGGGGTGGGCACAACTTTCAATGTTCTGTCCCTTGTTATCTGCTTCCACTAATACAGCCTACCTCCTAAGGCTCCATGACCTTCAGAACGGCTCACAAGTAGGGGACCAAGCACTCAGAACTGAGCTAGGGGTGGGGCTTCAGATCAAACTATAACCAAGGAATTCTACACTAATTCCCTCTAAGCTTGCAGTTCCCAACCTATGGGTCAGGATCCCTTCAGGGACTGCATATCAGATATCCCGCTTATCAGATATTTACATTATAATTTACAACAGCAGCAACATTACAGTTATGAAGTAATAATGAAGTAATCTTATTCTTGGGGTCGTCACAGGCTGAGGAACTGTGTTAAAGGGTTTCAGCATTAGGAAGGTTGAGAACCACTGCACAAAGCCAAAGGCTGCACTCTCTAAGAACTATTACTGTCTATTGGGTTAAAAATAAAAACAAACCGTCTCATTTGGCTCTAAGATCATTAGCTGGTAATTATAAACATTAACTATATGCATTCAACAGATGCATATGTAGTGTGTTAAAATATTCAAATATAAAGCAAGCTTTAAAAAGCTCCAGCAACTTCATCCCCAGAGCATCACAAAAAGTATTTTCCGTATTATAATAGAGTGAATTCCTCGTTAGTGTGAGTTTTTAAGCAAGTCCTATTACCCCACTGCCAACGATGTTTCTTGCTGTGAAAATCTGGGAAGTGAGGAGCTGTTCACCACAAACATGCCTTATGCTTGGGCACATGGCAGATGATGTCAGCTTTCCATGAGGGAGCTGAATCTCCCCCATCTGCTCCAGCTCTAATTTCTTGAAGGATCAAATGCTCTGAGATTAATCAACTTCAACCATTTTCAGATTTTCAGCTTCCAAGTAGGAAAAGAAGAGAAGACAAAAACAATATCATCAACTCTGATCTTTCCCAGTCTTCATAGCAGGGCATTTAACTTTTAGTTTCTTTGTTTTGTTTCATTGGGTTTTTTGTTTTTGTTTTGTTTTTTTGAGACAGGGTCATGGTATGTAGCTCATATGGTTTTGAACTCATAGCAACTCTCTCACCTCAGTCTCCAGAGTGCTCTGATTGTATGTGTGCACCACCATGCCAATTTAGTGCCAGGACATTCCTTTATCTGTGTCTAACACGACCTAATCTGTAGTATCAGTGTTTTAATGACTATCCAGCCTATATCTCAAGCTTTTAACTTCCTATAAATATACTTGTGGCTGGTGAAATGGGTCAGAAATACCAAGCCTGATGACCTGAGTTCATACCCTGGAACTAAATGGAAGGAGAAAACTGAGTCCTAGAAGTTGTCTTCTGACCTCTACATCTAAATAGTGGCACATGAATATACATACACCCAGGCATGCACAATACATACACACCTGTACACACAGACACATACACACATACACACAGGCACATACACACATGAGCACCCAATAATTTTTAAAAGAAGAATGAATTTAGATTTAAAATAGCAAATGTGAACACACCTGGATACTTCCAAGGCCCCGGTAACAGTTCTGCCTCCATCCACCAGCCCAGGTAGGGCAGGGGCTGTTTCCGGTTCCAGTTCGGCAGCCCTGCTCAGAGACATCTGACGCCAGGGATCTGCTCACTGGATCCAAACTCAGAAGCGGGACCCAACACACACAGACACTGCCGAGGACCAGATAACAGTTCCGCCTCCATTCACAAGAAGAGAACAGACATCAGAGTATTGGATCTGTTTGCATCTACCAGAAGGGAAACTTGGTCCCATACCTACCAGGAGAGGAAGAGACTCCTGCTACACCCACCAGAAGAAAGGATGGGAAGAGGACAAGGTAAAAGCACATTCAACAACAGAAAACCCAATATGGCACCACCGGAGACTAGGAACCATACATCAGTAAGACCTGAAATCACCGTGCAGATGAACCAGAAGAGAATGACCTTAAAAACATCTTCAGGAAAGTGAAAGAGGACCTCAAAGAGGACATGAGAAAATCCCTTTTAAAAAATGGAAGAAAAAACAAACCAAAAAATAAAAGATATCAACAAATCTCTCAAGGAAATAGTTTAAGACCTAAAAACTGAAATAGAGACAATAAAGAAAGTACAACCTGAGGGAATGCTGGAAATAGAAATGCTGGGTAAACGATCAGAAACTACAGATGTAAGCATAACCAACAGAATACAAGAGATGGAAGAGAGAATCTCAGGAGTTGAAGACACACTAGCTGAAATAGACTCATCAACCAAAGAAAATCTTAAGTCCAACAAATCCCTAACACAAAATATATTAGAAATATGGGATAATGTGAAAAGACCAAACCTAAGAATAATAGGTATAGAAGAAGGTGAAGAAATCCAACTCAAAGGCACAGAAAACATATTCAACAAAATCATAGAAGAAAACTTTCCCAACCTAAAGAAAGACATGCCAACAAAAATACAAGAAGCCTACAGAACACCAAATAGACTGAACCAAAAAAAAAAAGGTCTCTTCGCCACACAATAATCAAAACACCAAATATACAGAATAAAGAGAAAATATTAAGAGCAGCAAAAGAAAAAGGTCAAGTAACTTATAAAGGCAAACCTATCAGAATTACACCTGACTTTTTCATGGAAACTCTGAAAGCCAGAAGGTCCTGGATAGATATTCTACCTACACTAAGAGACCATGGATGCCAGCCCAGACAACTATACCCAGAAAAATCTTTCAATCAATATAGATGGAGAAAACAAGATATTCCATGACAAAACAAGATTCAATCAATACATATACACCAATCCAGCTACAGAAAGTTCTGGAAGGAAAACTGCAACCCAAGGAAGTTAACTACAACCAGAAAAATATAGGCAATAGATAATCCCACTTTACCAACAGCCAAAAGGAAAAAGTGATAGAATCCCACACATAATCTCGCCACCATCACCAAATCAAAAACAAACAAGAATCAATGGTCATTAATATCTATCAACATTAATGGTCTTAACCCCCATATAAAAAGACACAGATTAGCAGAATGAATAAGAAGGCAGAATCCATCCTTCTGCTGCATACAAGAAACACACCTCAACTTCAAAGACAGACGGTACCTAAGAATTAAAGGTTGGGGAAAGATTTTCCAATCAAATGGACCCAAGAAACAAGTGGGGGTAGCAATCCTAATATCCAATAAATTGGACTTTAAATTAAAATCAATCAAAAGAGATGAAGGAGGTCACTTCCTGCTCATCACAGGAGAAAACCATCAGGATGAAGTCTCAATTCTGAACATTTATGCCCCAAATACAAAGGCATCCACGTTTGTAAAAGAAACATTACTAAAACTCAAATCACACATAAAACTGCATACACTTATAGTGGGAGACTTCAACACCCCACTCTCACCACTGGACAGGAACACCAGACAGAAACTTAACAAAGAAACAAAGGAACTAATAGAAGTTATGGCGCAATTGGACTTAACAGACATCTATAGAAAATTCCATCCAAATACAAAACAATTTACCTTCTTCTCAGCGCCACATGGAACCTTTTCTAAAATTGACCACATACTTGGCAACATAGCAAACCTCAACAGGTACAAAAAAATGAAATAACCACCTGTATCTTATCAGACCACCATGCTTTAAAGTTAGAATTCAACAACATGAATTACAGAAAACCTAAAAACTCATGGAAATTAAGTAACACCCAATTGCACAATTCCTGGGTGGAGAAAGAAATGAAAGACTGCCTAGAGTTCAATGAGAATGCAGACACAACATACCCAAACCTATGGGACACTTTGAAAGCAGTGCAAAAAAGAAAGTTCATAGCACTAAATGCCCACATGAAGAAACAGGAGAATAATCACACTAGAGAATTAACAGCACAGCTGAAAGCTATAGAACACAAAGAAGCCAATACAACCCGGAGGAGCAGACACCAGGAAATAATCAAATTGAGGGCTGAAATCAATAAAATGGAAACTAGGAGAACAATACAAAGAATCAACATAATGAAGAGTTGGTTCTTCGAGAAAATCAACAAATAGACAAACCTTTATCCAAACTTACCAAACAACAAGGAGTGAACATGCAAATTAATAAAATCAGGAATGAAAAGGGGGACATAACAACAGACACAGAGGAAATCCAGAGAATCATCAGGTGATACTTTGAAAACCTATATTCCTCAAAATTCGAAAATCTAAAGGAAATGGACAATTTTCTGGACAGATTTCACTTACCAAAATTAAATCAAGAACAGATAAGGAACTTAAATAGACCTATAACCCCTAATGAAATAGAAGCAGTCATCAGAAGTCTCCCAACCAAAAAAAGCCCAGGGCCAGAAGGCTTCATGGCAGAATTCTACCAGAAATTCAAGGACCAGCTAATACCAATTCTCCTCAAAGTATTCCACAAAATAGAAGCAGAAGGGTCATTACCAAACTCTTTTTATGAGGCTTCAATCACCTTGATACCCAAGCCACACAAAGACACAACTAAGAAAGAGAACTACAGACCAATATCCCTCATGAACATTGATGCAAAAATTCTCAATAAAATACTGGCAAATCGAATCCAAGAACACATCAGAGAAATCATCCATCCTGATCAAGTAGGCTTCATCCCAGGGATGCAAGGATGGTCCACCAAATGAAAATTCATCAATGTAATCCACTATATAAGCAGACTGAGGAGAAAAAAACACATGATATCTCACTAGATTCCAAAAAAGCCTTTGACAAAATCCAACACCCCTTCATGATAAAGGTTTTGGAGAAATCAGAGATAACAGGAACATACCTCAGCATAATAAAAGCAATATACAGAAAGCTGACAGCCAACATAAAATTAAATGGAGAGAAACTCAATGCAATTCCTTTACAAAATCAGGGACAAGACAAGGCTGTCCACTCTCTCCATATCTCTTCGATATTGTCCTCGAAGTTCTAGCTAAAGCAATAAGACAAAAAGGAGATCAAAGGAATACAAATCAGAAAGGAAGACATTAAACTCTCACTATTCGCAGATGATATGATAGTCTACACAAGTGACCTGAAAAACTCTACTAGAGAACTCCTACAGCTGATAAACACCTTCAGCAAAATGGCAGGATACAAAATTAACTCAAAAAATCTGTAGCCCTACTATATACGCATGACACATTGGTGGAGAAAGAAATCAGAGAAACATCACCCTTTACAATTGCCACAAACAACATAAAATACCCTGGGGTAACACTCACCAAAAAAAATGAAAGACCTGTACCATAAGAATTTTGACTCTCTAAAGAAAGAAATTAAAGAAGATACCAGAAAATGGAAAGATCTCCCATGCTCTTGGTAGGATCAACATAGTAAAAATGGCAATCTTGCCAAAAGCAATCTACAGATTCAATGCAATCCCCATCAAAATCCCAACACAATTCTTCACAGACCTTGAAAGAACAATTCTCAACTTCATATGGAGAAACAAAAGACCCAAGATAGCCAAAACAATCCTGTACAATAAAGGAACTTCTGGAGGCATCACCATCCCTGACTTCAAGCTCTATTAGAGAGCTATAGTCCTGAAAACAGCTTGGTATTGGCACAAAAATAGACAGGTAGACCAATGGAATAGAGTTGAAAACCCTGATATTAATCCACACACCTACAAACACCTGATTTTTGACAAACAATCCAAATTTATACGCTGGAACAAAGAGAACATCTTCAACAAATTGTGTTGGAATAATTGGATGCGGACATGTAGAAGACCATAGATAGACCCAAGCCTATCGCCATGCACAAAACTTTATTCCAAATGGATTAAAGACCTCAACATAAACCCAGCCACACTAACCCTATTAGAAGACAAAGTGGGAAATACCCTTGAATTAATTGGTACAGGAGACCAATTCCTGACCATTACACCAGTAGCACAGACACTGAGATCAACAATTGATAAATGGGACCTCCTGAAACTGGGAAGCTTCTGTAAGGCAAAGGACACAGTCAGCAAGACAAAATGGCAGCCCACAGACTGGGAAAAGATATTCACCAACCCCACATCTGATAGAGGGCTGATCTCCAAAATATACAAAGAATTCAAGAAGCTAGTCTCCAAAACACCAAACAATCCAATTAAAAAGTGGGGTACAGAACTAAATAGACAATTCTCAATAGAGGAATCTAAAATGGCTGAAAGATACATAAGAAAGTGTTCAACATCCTTAGCCATCAGGGAAATGCAAGTCAAAACAACTCTGAGATACCATCTTACTCCTGTCAGAATGGCCAAAATCAAAAACACCAATGACAATTTATCCTGGAGAGGATATGGAGAAAGTGGAACACTTCTCCACTGCTGGTGGGAGTGCCAACTTGTACAGCCACTTTGGAAATCAGTATGGCGACTCCTCAAGAATATGGGAATAGTCTACCACAAGATCCAGCAATTCCACTCTTAGGCGTATACCCAAAAGAAGCACATGCATACATCAAGGACATCTGTTCAATGATGTCCATAGCAGCACTATTTTTAATAGCCAGAAACTGGAAGCAGCCTAGATGCCCCTCAACTGAAAAATGGATAGAGAAAATGTGTTACATTTATACAACGGAGTACTACTCAGCAGAAAAAAAAAAAAACAATGGAATCTTGAAATTTGCAGGAAAATGGATGGAACTAGAAGAAACCATTCTGAGTGAGGTAACCCAATCACAAAAAGACAAACATGATATGTACTCACTCATATGTGGATTTTAGACATAGAGTAAAGGATCACCAGCCTACAATCCACACTGCCAGAGAAGCTAGTAAACAAGGGGGACCCTAAGAGAGACATACATGGTCCCCTGGAGAAGGGGAAACATTCAAGGTCCCCTGAGCAAATTGAGAGCATGGGAAGAGGGGGGAGGGAGCTATGAGCATGAGAAGGGAAGAAGAGGAAGGAGGCTGAGCACATGAGGGAGCAGAAAGGTTGAGTCAGGGGAAGAATAGAAGATAACAAGAAAGGAGATAGCATACTAGAGGGAGACATTTTAGGTTTACAGAGAAATCAGGCACTAGGGAAATGTCTGGAGAGCTACAAAGATGACACCAGCTAACAATCTAAGCAACAGAGGAGAGGCTACCTTAAATGCCCTCCCCTGATAATGAGATTGATGACTGACTTATATGCCACCTGACAGCCCTCATCCAGTAGCCAGTGGAAGTAGAAGCAGACACTCACAACTTATCACTAAACTGAACTGGGATCCAGATGCAGAGAAGGACGAATAAAGAGCAAAGGGGTCCAGACCAGGCTGGTGAAACCCACAGAAACAACTGACCTGAACATCAGGGAACTCTTGCTCCCCAGATTGATAGCTGGGATACCATCATGGGACTGATCCAGACTCCAGGAACATGGGTTTCATTGAGGAAACCTCGGAAATCTACAGGACCTCCTGTAGTAGTTTAGCATTTATCCCTAGCATAGGTGTGGACTTTGGGAGCCCATTCCACATAGAGGAATACTCCCAGAGCCAAGACACACAGGGGTGGGCCTAGGCCCTATCCCAAAGGAGACAATAGACTCTGATGACACCCTATGGAAGGCCTCACCATCCAGAGGGAGCAGAAAGAATATGTGATAGGTAGGGTTTTAGTTGGGAGGGGGGGTGGTAGAGGAGGACTGGTGGGAGAAGGGAACTGGGATTGTCATGTAAAACAATCTTGTTTCTAATTCAAATAAAAAATCTGAAAAAATAAAATAGCAAATATGAAGGATGCACTGATATAAACAATATGAATACCACTATGTCATTTGCTTAAGAATAAACATATTCTAATAGGATGACAGATAGAGTCCATCTGCTTGGTTGCCTGCACCCAGCAGATGATCACTAAACAGCACTGACAGTCTTGTGAAGTGGATCTCCATTTTCATGAAGAGATAAATGAAACCAACGAGCAGGCATGGTCATCACAAATCGCGATCAAACAATTAGGAAAACAGTTAGTGGGGCACGTGGAGTAAGTTGAGAGGCTCTTTAGCAACAGTGATCAGAAATGACTCATCTGATTAGAGACCCCAGGACTTCCTCACCCAACTTCTTCGAGTCTCCCCACTCAATGACGACATCACTGATGCCAGGGCTCCAAGGACTTTCACAAAAAGACCATTCAGAGAAATTTGGGCAGATTTAAGGGTTGTTCTTAGGGATGGTGGCACACTAGAGATGAGCAAGAGTGAGTAGCTGCTTCCTTCCTGACTCTGCAGAGATAAGAAGTGAGCTGAAAGGGAGTTTGCATCTCAGAGAGTACTCGAGCCATGCCTAAAAGGAGAGACACAGACCTAAGTGTGGAAGGAGAAGGGAGGGAAAATTGTTGTAGCACATTTGATCACACTGTGTGAAAGGCACCTTCTGATTGGTTTAATAAAAATCTGAATGACCAATAGCTGGGCAGGAGAGGATAGGTGAGGCTTCCAGAGAGAGATAGGAACTCTGGGAAGAATTTGAGGCACTGAGAATTTACCTGTTAGACACAGGGAAAGTCAAATCACAGTATGGAGGAGAAGTAATGAGCCATGTGGCAGATTGTAGGTTAATATGAATGAGTTAATTTAAGTTACAAGAGCTAGTTGGGAACAAGCCTAAGCTAAGGCCAAGCTTTCATAGTTAATAAGTCTCTGTATCATTATCTGGGAGCTGGCAGTCTAAAGAAACTCTGACTACAGAAAATCTAGGCTTATTTCTCTCTGACCTAATCTGTGCCCTCCTTTCCTGACAGTAAGGAAGTTGAGGCAATGCAGTCAGAGCTCGCAGGGTGGAGGTTGGGGAAGGGGTATAGATGGAGACATTTTATTCCCAGATGCTGACGTCATGCCTTCACCTTACAAACCCCACATTTCTAGAACAGCAAGCTTCTGAGAGAATGCACTAGAGTGGTTTCTTGTGGACATAAATACACAACAGAACTCCTTCATCCTACTTGATATTGACTCAAGAATGATGTAAATTTGTGTTCATACAAAACCTGTGCATGGAGGTTAGAAGTGGTGGTGTTCAAACCTCCCAAGGTGGAAGGGCTACAAACCCGGATGATAATGGAATTCCACTTATCAAGGGAAACAAATGAGCCACTAAGCCACAAGAAACAAATGAGTTGTACACATGTTACCTGAGTCACAAAAGCCATACTCACAAGGCTACACTATGTGACCCAACTCACAAAACACCCGGGAGAGTCAGATGACTTAGAAATCAGACCAGTGGTTGCCAGCATCTTGGGTGAGGCAAAGGGCTGGCAACTAAGGAGCACAAGAGAATTGTGGGAGGGGATGAAACTTAGTCATACGGTAATTGTGATGGGCATTGTGTGCATTCGCTAGAGCTCATAAGATTACTTTTACCAGACTTAAGACAATACCTCAACTAGCCCGATTTAACAACAAATATGGTGTGGCACCTCATCCAGTTTCCAGCGGAAGCTCAGAATTCTACATCACTGAAGAAACAGAACAGGTTTTAGGTGCACAGCTTCGTACTTCACCAGCAAGCCCTGAACTCTACCAGTCTATCTCTCCTTCCTGGTGCTCCTGAGGTAAAAACAACTTCTTCAGGTGCTCTGAGCGGGGAAAGAAATCTTTTCTCAAGACAGAACCCTGTCACAAAATTGAGGTTAGTAAGAGACACATCCATACTTATTCAATATGTGCTTCATATGACACGAGCATTCAGCAAGGAGGACCAGGAACATATGGGGATGCAAATGTGAAGTGGACCACATAGGCTCATGTGTTTGAACACTTCGGCCTCAGGAGGTGATGATATTTTGGAAGGCTGTGGAAGGTTTGGGAAGACAGTAGAGCCTTGCTAGAGAAAATGGGCCACTGGGATGGTCTTCAAAGGTTTGCAGCTCAGCCCCACTTACTGCCTGCTCTTGATTTCTTGATAGAAGATGCCGTGTGACAAAGTCCCCTCAGGATCCTACCTCTGTGCCTTCCACCATAATAGGTTCAAATTCTTTTAAGCTGTGGTCCAAAAGAAACCTTTCTTCTGCATGTATTTGTTAGGTATTTTGTCACAGCAACAACAACTATCTCCTCTGTATTCTGACGTGGTCTGAACAAGGAATGGGTAGTTGTGGAGACACAATTAGAAAAGAGGAAAGTGGCTTAGTGGTAATGAGCCAAGGGGAGTTTAGAAGAGCTTTGTTCAGATTCTTCTCTGTGATCCAGTGTCTTCAGGGACAAGGGCTTTCTTGTCTTCTGGGCAAAGGGAGGACCCCTCTAGAAATAGGGTCCTTGATCTACTGCAGAGGAGTCTCTGAGGTGTGGCATGAGTGAACATCTTATGCCACTTATGCCATAGCAACAGGGAAAGTCAGTCACTTTCCCTGTTGCTATGGCAATTGACCTGACAGAATCAAGAGAGAAAGGGCCCATTTCTCACAGTTTCAGAGGCTCATCAGCATGGAGAGGCACTAGAAGTGTATAGTGGTGGCTCTTCCATAGTGGAATAGAAAGCTGAGGGATCTCCACAGGCGCCAGAGGTATGCACAGTCTTCAAAGCCCCACCCCAGGCCTCACATCCCCAAGCCTCCACAGTCTTCAAAATAGCTACGAGCTTGAGGAACAAAGCTGTTGGGAACCTTTCAGGTCTCTACCAGGACATTCTGTTTCCATGGATCGTCAAGTGCCAAGGTGCCTTCATCTGAATCCCTTTCTTCTTGGCTCCTTCAGTGAGTCCCCCACCAACCCTCACCAGGCTCTCTCTCTCTCTCTCTCTCTCTCTCTCTCTCTCTCTCTCTCTCTCTCTCTCTCTCTCTCTCTCTCTCTCTCTCTCTCCACAAGATGATGTCATTAATCACACTCCCAGCAGCAGTCTCCCTTAGTGCCATAGCCCACTCAAGTTTCTGCTCCATCCCTCTGCTTCTTTACGGGGAATATGCTTTTCCAAAATTCTCTCCACTTCTCATAAAACATAAATTATGAAATAATTCTGAAGAAAAATTCAAAGGTAAAGAAAATTATGCTATAAACAGACTCCATATTTTCAATCCTCAGACTTAACAGATGTTAACACTTAGCTAAATTTGCTTAAAATTAAAAAAAAAAACCTTAAAACATAACCTATAAAGCTGAGTCCCATTTGGGCTTCCCAATCCTATTAGCCTCTCACTCACAATAACTTCTACTCAGAATTAGATCTAGCTCATTCCCATGCTTATAGCCATGGTTTTGTATTTTACTGCACATTTGTGTGTCTAATTCAGCTTGCCAGCCAGTGTACTGAGTTAAGAGATTTTTGTTTTATGCTGCTTTAATTTTGACCACCAAGCTTTTCACTTCTAAGATCTCCGTATCTGCTGCATTTTCATGGCTACCATTTTCATTCTGCCCCTCTGTTAAGTCTGTTTTCTCTGGTTAGGTGCATGGGGCAGCTCTCTGTCAAGCTGTCAGCTTCCTTCGGGTGTGTAATGACTTCTGGCTATCTACATATGACCATGGGGATCTGCTGGCCAGGGAAGGTCCAGTGACTATTCTCGCACAGGAAGGTAGTTTTTGTCCTGGGAGATTAGTTTGCATACTAGATGCTCACCATCCCAGGGACTCTTAAGGAGATTATGCTGTGCTCACCTCCTGACCCAAAGTTCTGTGTACGGGGTGCAGGATGCTGGAAGGTCACCTCACCTAGCTGTTCCCTTCCACCACAGGACTCCTGTTTCTCCAAGTATGGAACCCCCACATAAGCACTTTCTACTTACACAAAGTGAAATCATCTAATTTATTCATCTATATTTTTCAACAAAAACTGTGGTTTACATTAAAAGAATATCTACTTGACTTTGCTTTCCAGACTGTTACTGTTATGAATGTGTGCAGTATCCTCTGTCTACTGTATATGTAGATTGAAGCAAGAGGGGACAGGAAAAAGTGTGTGTTCACTCTATCATCTTAAATCACAACCATTTTTAAATGGTCCCTCAGAACTTTCCCATTAAATTGAAAGGCATTTTTTCTATTGAATAAGTTCAGTCTTGGGTGTGTGTGTGTGTGTGTGTGTGTGTGTGTGTGTGTGTGTGTGTGTGTGCATACCAATGCTGTATGATACTTTTCCAAGAGAGATATGAACAAATGAATACACCCAAGATTTGAAGCCAATGATGTAATAATAATACCCTGAACTCCAATCTGGTGAGCCAATGAAGCCGCAGGTTACTTAGAGGAATATAGGGTTTATTTACAGGAACAGGAACAACTCAAAGGTCGATACATCACTGAAATCTGTGACAGCTCAGAAGTGCTGGGGATTTAGAGATCTGAACAATTTGCAGGCTTCTCAGCAGATGCAGAGTGCCTTCTAGGCAGCTGGACTGGTCTGAGTCTTCTCAGTGGTCTCTACTATTCATAGAACCTTGAATATGGAGCAGTCAGTTTCATGGCCTTCCTGAGACTTTTGAGTAGTTTACTTCTGAGGCTAAAGAAGTTTACCTATAGAACTTTAGGGGGTCTAAAGGGCCTTTAGAAATCACTGAGTCTTAACAAGATTCCATCCACATCAAAAGGTTTTAAAACAGAGGAAATAGCTACACAACAAGGCATCCACATGCTCTTTGCTTGGTTGGGACCTTCAGAACTATTCCTCCTATTCCTCTCTCTCTCTCTCTCTCTCTCTCTCTCTCTCTCTCTCTCTCTCTCTCTCTCTGTGTGTGTGTGTGTGTGTGTGTGTGTGTGTGTATGTAGGCTGGAGGACAACTTTGGATGTCATCCTCAGAAAGGCTGTGTATCTCCTTTGAGAAAGGGAATCTCACTGCAGCTCCTCAATTAGGCTAGACTAGCTAGCCAGCAAACTCTATCAATCTACCCCTTACACACACACACACACACACACACACACACACACACACACACAGAGAGAGAGAGAGAGAGAGAGAGAGAGAGAGAGAGACTAAGATTACAAGTGTATTGTGGTGATAATCTTTTTTTTTCTTTTTTTTAACAGGTCTGCTCTGTTTATTCCTCTACTTACTGACCACAGCAGCCCAGGGAAACAGCCAATAGGCTGCACAAACAGGAGCAACTGGAAGAGGATGCCCTTGGAAGGACACAGCAGTTTTTCGGTGCCTGCTTTGGTGAAATCATCCTTGTAGTTCATAGGGTTCCAGTCACACTTCTACACACAAAACCCGAGTGGAGCTCATCTTAGTGATGTCAGGAGCAAGAGTAACTTATGAAAGGGGGGAAGGGGGCTTGAAAAGAATGGGCCCTTCTAGGAGTCATTCAGTCCTTTAAGAGTTTGTGCATTAACTTAAAAAGGAAAGTGGAAGACCGGCAACATGAATTCTATATTGACATTTGGTTCTTAATAATAACATCCAAAATGCGTTCTGGTCTTATAGCGCTGTGACCGGGACTGCATCGGGTGGAGGGTTTATGTTGCCCGAGTCTCCCTTGGAAGTGGAGAGAAGCTGGTGATGATAGAGACACACAGATTTCTCCTTGGGACCTATATGCAGCTGGGTGGGGTGCCGCAGCGGGTGCCTCGGTTCTGACAAGGGCTAGGGATGCAACCCCAGCAGGCCTGCAAACACATGGGCAGAATCCTCTGCCCTGAGCCCACAAGAACGCGAACAAAGGGCCAGTGATGGCAGCTCCGGGAGAGTGCAAGGGAGGCTGAGATGTTACATTCTTGAGGCTTTCACCGGTACATGTCATCGTAGCCCGGTGTGGGGAGATGGTCTGGACTAGGTCCAGATGGGCTGGTCCCAATGGGTCCAAAGGGGTCAAAGCGAGCTCCTGGGGGCACAGCACCAGGGGGAAGCCGGTTCGGGAGGCCTGAGGATGGGTCAATAAGTGCTCTTGGGAAGTCAGAACTCAGGGGATCCACAATCATGCCACCTCTCTGACACCGGACGTGGTCTAGGTCTTCTCCCCCGACAGCAAAAGGGCTCAGGGTTTCACACCTGGTATGTCTGCCTGGCTGGGTTTACAAGTGTCATGGGGGACAATATTTTTCCAAGGAGGCTGCCAGCAAGGGTGTGGGTGGTGTGAGGGAATCCGGAGTGGGTCCACCTCTCTGGCAGTGGCAGGTGGGAACTCCCGATGGGGACTGCTTACACGAGCCTTCTCCCACTGCTCATGGATAGGTGTGATAATTCCACATCTGATCTGAAACTGAAGCTCCTCACTGTTCTTATAGGTCCTGTGGAAATCACTCAGGTCTTCTGCATCAATATAATCATCTACGTTCAGAGTCAAGTCTGCCACCTGCTGTGTGCCATGTTCCAGCACATTGATGATCATGGCACTCTCCAAAGACGCAACTTTCAGAAGGAAACTACTAACTAACTAACTATAGAGGTCCGAGGTCTGTACAGACAGACAGGAAGTGACATAGCTGAGCACAAACAGGATATAAACTGCTTAGGAGGTAAGGTGTGCTATGGCTCTCAGCATTTCCCTCTACATATCTGACTCCGGCCTTTATTATCTAGACCAACTAAGAACTCCTTTTACAGTGTATACCACCATATCCAGTTTTTAATGTAGTTTCAGGGCTGGAACTTGAGTGCTCATGCTTGCCAGCCAGGTGCTTTCCCCACATCCACAGTGAAATCAGCATGCTCCCAATAGCCACAGTGTGGTATATAGGAAGCACTACCTCT
Organism: Cricetulus griseus; assembly: GCF_003668045.3. Classification (NCBI taxonomy): domain Eukaryota; kingdom Metazoa; phylum Chordata; class Mammalia; order Rodentia; family Cricetidae; genus Cricetulus; species Cricetulus griseus. The sequence continues at coordinate 77,355,610 of NC_048600.1, read as the reverse complement.
AAATCCAGCTTGTTAGATTATGGAGAGACATCTCATTGAGATTGCATGAGACAGAGCCTCTGTTTTAAAGAGGCTCTTTTGAGCTTAAGAATTACATGAAGACATCATTAAAAAGTACAATACACGAATTGAGCAGATCCTGATGGCACAGGCCTGTAATTCTGGGATTTTAGAAGGTTAAGGCTTGCTGGGCTATGGAGGGAATTTAAAGCCAACCTGGGAACTTTGGTGAGACCCCAGTCTCAAACAAACAACTAAAGCTGACAATCCAGGATGTAGCTAAGTGGCACAACACTTACCTAACAGGTACCAGGCCCAGGTTCAAACCTCAGCTTTTCAAAACAAAATAGAAAGCACATGAACTGAAGGAAAGTAGAGGCTGCGGTGTGAGGGAGCTGTGGGCAAGGGCATTTTCTCTCCCTCTCTGCATCTAATGTGATCCTGGCTTTTAAAAATCCATTCAGTTTTCTTTGTTGCTCTCAGCCCAGGAGCAATTTAAATAACAAAGGTATTTTATTGAGTCCTGAAAACAGTTTATCCTTGAACTTGCCTCGGCTCAGCCCTGTGGTTGGAAGGGAAATGGTTCTTGGACAACTTGCCAATTTCCCTTTGTCGTTTATCTTATATTCCCAATAAGATTTGCATTGTTTGTAAATTGCCTGTTTCACCCAGGCTTTCAAATGACTAACATGGGCTTTCCTAATCCTCCCTGTATAAAGGCTACCTCTCCTTCTTAATTTGTACTTGTTCTTTTCTCTTCTTGATTAGTTCTTCTAAACATTTGTCTACCTCATTAGTATTTCCAAAGAATCCAGTTTTTCAGTCACTTATCAACCACACACAGTTTTTCCAATCTGAGCTGCATTACCATCTACCTGACTTGCTCTCAGCTCAGTATTCACTCTGAGTAGATTGGAAACATCTCAAGCTTGAACTCATTTCTGTTGTGTGACTCTTTTAAAGCTATGCATTTCCCTGTAGTTACCACCTTGACCACACCTCAGATTCTCATAGCTTTAGAAAATGCCCAAGAACCTACTGCCTTGCTTAACAATGATTACCATGTGCCAGGCAAAACCAAACAGACAAAACAGAGAGTACATGAAATGAAGAGCAACGAGAGGCTGCAACATGAAGAAGCTATAGGGAGCATGCTCTATGCAGCTTTTGACATCAATTTTATGACTCTGACTTAATTTCTAATCCCCACATTCTTGCTGCATATAAACTCCCGTGTTTTCTGCCCTTTGCTCTTCAGCCCTGCAGCTGGGTCAGAAAGACAGAAAGGTCTTTCCTGCCCTCTTTCTTTCTCCTTCGTCTTCACTGCATTACACAGATTGCATCCTACTGTTGACTTCACAGGATATCTGTTAACATGGATCCCTGTCTTCCCAGCTCAGAGGTACCCCATCCCCTGTAGAGCAGTACCCAGAAACACACCTTGTTCTCATCAGCTGCCCTTAGTGTGCTGAAACCCATGAATAGGTGCCTTTTTTCCCCTTTAGATTTCAATACTCAATATTCTAAGAATGAAATGACATCAGGGAAGTAATTGCTATAGTGTAAGATGTTGAAAGGGTGAATAATCAAACTCAGATGGATTTCTTGGATGGGAAATCAGTTTACAGTTCAAGCATAGGGCCTGGGTGGAGATGTATAGCCAGGGGAAGAAATTACATCACACGAGAATCAAGAGCAATGGTCAGAATAGCATTAGTCGGTGACACAAAGGAATCGGAGAGTATGTGGCCAGCAAGACAGGATGATGAGAAGAAAGGGACAACTACATGGCAGGCCCACTAAAAGCCAAGTTCATCTGACTTGGGAGAAGAATTGAGGCTGCAAAATGTGTTCACTTCAGTCTGCTGGCTTCATTTGTGTTTTCACAATGTCACTTGGTAGCCTTATAGATCTTACGATGCATACCCCAAGGCCATGTGAAGTTGAGTTGATGTCAACACTATGAATGAAAGTCTCTTAAATGAACAAGAGGACAGTTACCAGCCACTTGAATAAGCAAGCAGCTTTAAGCCAAGACTCAGAAAACTCTCAACCTTAGTGAGACTACCAGTTTGACCTCCTTTGCTCCTTGTTTTCCTAGTAGCTCAACTCAGAATTCCCTTCATCAGGCCTCTAGTTCCTGCATGCTGCTGCTCCAATCCACAGGTGAATTCTAGTCTCTTTACCCTTAATCTCCATTGGAATTAATGGCTTGCTTACCCAGCAGACTCTGGTAGGTAGCAACAGTGGTCAATGGATTCTGTGATTTCTGAGATTGGGGCAAAGAAATCTTGAAGTCACCATTGGGTCACTTGCTTAGCTCATTCTTACAAGCCACCCACTATGGTATAAGAAGCCCATGCCAATGGAATAGCCACGCATTTGGTGTGTCAGTCACCAATCCCAGCTGCAATCCTTGCGCCATCGCCACTTTTCGGGTGACCCTTCTTGGCCATTCAACTCAACTGGACCTTCCCTTGAGCACAGATTCATCCAATACCTGTGTGGAACTGTATGATGTTCACCAAATGCAAAACCAGCTGAGTCCAGTGAGTGTACAGAGGAATGAGAAACAATGATTAATTTTTATAACATTGAGCTTTGAGGCAGCCATTTATAGAGCAATACATGATTAGAGCAATCTTCTATGCTTGAATAACACGAAGAAAAGTCCCCATCAGAGAAGCATATCTTCCTTCATTCAGGAGACATGGATTGCCATCTTCCCAGTTAAAGTCAAAGCTTATTGAGTGGGAACACTTATCCCACCAATACTTCTTTTCTGAGCCATTATTATACTCTTTGCTAGCAAAAGAGCAGTATCTTTTCCAAGTTATTATTTGAAGATGGCCACAAGTCAATTTTCTTCCTGTTAGTCACTTCTTAGTAATTAGGATTCTCGAGACTCTGATATTAGTAGACTGCTGAGTTTATTGTTAAACTTAATTGATAGTCAGCACAGCAGGTGTTTATGATCTGTCCTTTATATACTGTGATAGATCTTCTGGTTTACAAATGAAATGGAGTTCTGCTCCCAAGAATCCTTTTATTCAGAAGAGAAAACAACCCAAAGATAACACATTTCAAGGAAAAACGTATTGGGTGATTGTGCCAATTACTTATTGCCATGGTGAAATTCCTGAAAAGAAACAAGGCTTTTGTTGTTGTTGTTTGGTTTGAGGAGGAGTTGTTTGGTTTTCTGGTTTACAGGGGAATACAGTCTACCAAGTTGGGAAGTTAGTGCAGCAATAGCAGAAGGCCAGCTGGTCACATTACATACAGAGGCAAAAAACAAGAAGTGAACAGAATATGAGGTCAGATCATTATACCTCAAGACCTACCCTCAGTGACACACTTCCTCAAGCAAGGTTCCAACTCTGAAGAGATTCCACAACTTCAAACAGTACCATCAGCTGGGGGCCAAGTGTTCAACCACATGAAGTCTCCTATAGGAGACATCTCACATTTAAACCATAACACTCTAATCCTGGCCCCTACACACTCATGACTGACCATCTTCTGATATAAAATGCGTTAATTTCAACTTCAAAAGTCTCCATAATCTTTAACAGTATTAAAACTGTTCAAAAGTTCAAAGTTTCTTCTGAGACTCAATGAAATCTTTCACCTATGAATCCTTTTTAAAAATAAAAAATACATTGCACATTTAAATATTCAACAGCACAAAATAAATATTTCCTCCTAAAAGAGAATCATAGAGGCACAGCAAGGAAAGGTTAAACCAAATCAAGACTTAAACCCAATAGCATTAATAGCAAATCCTAAAACTCAGAATCTGGCATCTGGGACTCATGGTAGAATCATCTGGGTTTCAAATTACTTAGCTAGATCTGTTCCTTCAGCTCAGTGACCCACAGTGGACATAGCCTCACCCATGAGCCAGCTCCAGTCTATGTATGCAGTGTGCCACAATAGACATCCCATAGTTACAGCATCTCCAACATCCAGGGGTCTCCATTACAACTTGAACTTCGTTTTCGAAGTTTCCTGTATTGGCTTCTCAGGACTTCTTTGCATCAGAGACTCCAACACATTTCCTGGCCTCAAAGACTCTCCAGAACCACGACATGAGACCGCATGATCCTCTCAATCTTGCGTCATTCATGCCCAGAAATTAGTACTGCATGGACAACATTGGTAAGTTCTACTGCTAGCTTAGGATGGAACCACAGCTGAAGCCTCTTTGTGCTGACCCTGGGGAAAATCTTCCCTCATCAGCAGCTTATGAGAATCAGGGAACCCCCTTCAACGGCCATTGAGACTCTCTCCTTCGCAGCAAATCTGCATTTTTACAAATTAGAGCCTTCGATAGGTGGGGTTTGCCCTCAGGACATCATTCTATTGGTTCGGTGTAGAGAAGGAGGTTTCTCACTTTTTGCTTTGTTTTGTTTTTTGTTTTGGTTTGTTTTTGTTTTTTTAGCAAATGCTTTGGCTACAACTTTAAACTTATCCTCACTCTTTCCTTGACAAACCACACATTTTTATATCTTTCTGCCCTGTTTATCACTCTAGACCTGAATAAGGATGGATAAGAATTGTTCCATGGCCTGATTGCTCTCCTGCCTTGCTGTTTTCTCCATCAACTACATTAGTTCATAACTTTCAAATTTAACCTTTTTTTCAAGTTCTCAGGACATGGGCAGAATGTATTCAAATTGCTCCTAAGAATAAGATTTGAACAGCCTCCGGGCCATTCTTGAAAGAGGCTGTTTCCCTCTGGAGCCTCATAAGCCAGCCCTCTACTTTCCACATTTAGCTTGACCTTCTGGTCTCCCTGAACCCTACCAGAACAGCCCATTAAGGCATGCACAGCATTTGGGGGCTTTTTCAGCCTAAATTTCCAAACTCTTCCATAACCCTCCCATTTCAGAAAATCACAAGAAGTATACATCCAGGTTTATCACTTCAATGGCACCAATTCTTCGAGTTGGTTACTATTCTTGTTACTATGACAAAATTCCTAACAAGAAACAAATTTGGGAAGGAGAGTTTTATTTTGGCTAGTAGTTCCAGAGGATGCATTCCATCAGGACAGGGAAGTCATGACGGCTGGAACAGGAGACTGGCTGGTCATATTGCATCCATAGTCAGGAAATAGACAGTGACTAAGAAGGGGGGTGGGCAACAAACCTCAAGGCCCACCTCCCATGACCCACTTTCTCTGGCAAGTTTCCACCTGCTAAAGGTTCACAATCTTCCAAACAGCTCCACCAGCTGGGAAACAAGTGCTCAAATATACGAATATAAGGAAGACATTTCAAGTTCACACCACAGCAGTGTTGTATTGGGCAAGATTCTCTAGAAGAACAGAATCAATTGAATGCACCCATAAGTTATAAAGTGGACCTATTGGCATGACTCAAATGGTAGGGGCTGGTTAAGTAATCCAACAATAGCCTTTTGCATACTGGAGAGGCAGAGTCTGGTTCCCAGCTCAGAAAGTAGATGACTCAGCAGTCCCCAAACAATGCTGAAAACCTAGCAGCTCCTTGGAGAGTTGTTGGCAATTGAGTCCATGTCGAAAAGTAGAAGAGACTGGAGTCTGACATCAGTGGGCAGCTAGGAAGCTCACAGGCCCATGCACCGGCTATATCCCTCCACTGACCTCCATTCCAGGCACCAGCCTATTGGAAGGTGAAGATCCAGGGCAGCACTTTCTCTCCTTTACTCGGTCCCACCATGCCAGCCCCTGTGGAAGTGCCCCTTACACCTTGACATTCAGATGCATGCCATCAGTCCTAAGCAATTCTCTGTAACAATCAGGTTGGCACTAAAGAGCAACCATCAGAAGCACCAAGCAAGAGGAAGACAAAGTCAAATAAGAAAGAAGATAAATCATTAGGACACATTTAAGACAAGGAGAAAGGAGAGGCAAAACTAATTTACATTCTGGATCTTCTACTGGGTGCATTACTAAATTTTTTGAAGTCTCATGGGCCTAGTAGAGCCAGCTATGCCCCTTTCCTGAAGGGGAGTGGTCCTAGTAGCCCAGACTGATCAGCTCAGCTACCACCCAGACCCAGATCCTGGGCCTTGGGTTGGTCCATCCTAACATCTACCCCATCTATGACCTGCTGGAGTACGTAACAGGACTGGTCCTGCGGAATGGTACCACAGGATCTCTATGGTTTTCGATAACAGCAGTATATCAGAGAGTTTTGTGAGGGTCAAGTGATGATGGTGCCCCAGAGGCCAGAGGCTTTGAACAAGACCAGTGCCTCATACCAATGAACATTTTGTGGGTGGAGCTGATTGGACAAAGAGTGTACTGTGTGACACACTGAAGCACCCAATGCCACGGGATCAATGAAGAGGTGTTGGAGAGATGGGAAAGACAGAGGAGAAAGTTAGGGGTTTTGTTTGTTTTGTTCAGTTTTTAATTAATTTTGGGGTGGGGGCTTCTTTTGGGAAGCATGCTACAGGGCTGAGAAGTGAATATGGAGGGACTGGAAGGTGAGTAGGATTGGGGTGCATGATGTGAAATTCTGACAAAAAAAATCAATAAAAATGGTGTTTAAAATGAATAAATGAGTGAATGAATGACATTAGAGGTAGAAAACATTTTCTGATGTCTTAGATTTGGTGATGGGTTGCTATGTATAACAAACACAAAAAACAAAAGCAAAGTAAATATCCTAAACTTTATGACATTAAAAACATTTAATGCTTAAAGGACACTATCAAGAAGGGAAAAATCATAGAATGGGAGAGAATATTTACAAATAATACAGATATGTATGTGTGTATTAAATACCTATATGTAAAATTTCTAAACGACTTTTAATACTCAGTAATGAAATAATTATCCAGTCATAGGAGGAAAATGACAGGCTACCAGACAGACTTTTATTCCAAGAAGATAGACAAATAGCCCACAAACACATGAAGACAGGCTCAACATCACTAATATTCTTGGAAATGCAAATGAAAACTACTATGAGGTGTCACTTCAAGCACATTATAACCAAAAAGTGGGATGGCAGCCTGGGATCAGGGGCAGAACAGTTACCTGTTCTTCTCAAGGCCCTGCTTCAATCCCCAGTGTCAGGAAATGAGAGGTGGCATGCTAACAAGTATTGGTAAAGTATCTACACTTGGAGTGGTGTACTTAATTAAAAGGTTAAAATTTTTTAAAAACAGATGCTCCAGTAGCTCCATGATACAATGCAACAGTTCTACTCTTTGGAATATATTATTATAAAGAATTTCAAACAGATATGTATATGAATGCTGGTGGCAGCCCTTGTTATGTAGCATCTAATGGAATCAACCAGAGTGTTCATCAACCAATGAATGGAGAAAGAATATATGGCCTATTTATACAGTGAAACATTTTTCAGTTACAAAAAGGAATGAAGTAAGATCACATCTGATAATATGTATGTACCTTGAAAACATTACCCAAGGAGCTACCTTTGCATCGCAGGGACCAAAGTGACCACACTAACCTTACTGAGAGAGCAACTTGAGTAGGCAAGATTTCTGTGGCTGGTGGTTTTGTAAGACCCCCCAGAAGCTCAGGCCTCCAGGATCTCAGCCCAGGACCGCAGTCACCCCAATCACCAATCGGATTTGAAAGTTTGATGCAAACTGCATGAGGCTTTATTATAGTTGTTTAACGAGCTAACCCCATGTTAGCTCGGGCCTTCCATCCATCCACCATAACAGATGGCTAGGAAAGACGCTGCAAAGTGTCTGCATAAAGATCTTATAGGGCAGCGTAAGGGGAGTGTCTAGGGGTACGCACAGACTCAGGACTGGTGTGGTTCCGGGCTTGGAGGGCTTGCCCTGTGTTGATTGGTCAACTGGTTATTATGGCCCATAGGCCCTCCCAGGGTGGTTGCTATGCTCTGCATGTCGTGGCTGTGCACTTGTCCGTAAAGCACACCCATAGCTGTAAAGCATAGCACCACCATCTAACTTCTGATTGGTTCCTTGCCACGAGGCAGGAGCCTAACCTCCTAGTGACCAAGGCAAGGTCAGACAAGCACGTGCTCAGCTGTTATGGCTGCCGAAATGGGGAGCTGGTCCCTTCAGTTTCACAAGTTCCATGCCATAGTGTGGAGACCCACTGATTCTGGGCCCATATGAAACAGATGAACACAAGAGCTGGAGTATGTGATAGACGAGGCTCCTCACCTCGCTGTAGACAGGAAGGAGAGATGAGGGAGACCAAGGACTAGGTACAGCCTTAAAGGCATGCCCCTGCAGGGACCTGCTTCTGAAACCTAATTTCCCAATCCTTATGTTCCCCAGCCTCTCAAAACATCATCCCATCTCGAAAGTATCCAATGGGTGAGCCTTAGGGTGACACTTTACAATCAAACCATAGCACAAAGTCATTAGTGATCAGGTCTAGGATTGTAGCGAAGAGGAAAAATGAAGGTGAACTAACAGAAAACAGAGGGGGGGGTATAGGTTTGCACAGAGAGGAGGGTGCACAGATGGAGCACCCCCTCAACACTCCGTGTTCATTCTGTGAAGTGAGCCCAGGCATACTGACTTCATTCTGGCAGAGTTTTGTTTATGTTGTCTCCTTTTGTACGTGGTTTGAAAGTGGGCAAGAGATGAGAGAGACTGGCATTCATTGAATGTTATGTATCAGTCACTCTCAAAAGTTCAATTAAAATGCACATTGTCTTATTTTTTCAGAACAACCCTGAGGGGTCCAACTACTTTGGTTATCCTTAGAATCTGAAGCCAGATCTCATTGGTAATGATTATGTCTGTGCCCTTTGTTATCAAGTATAAATGAGACAGTACAGGAGAGCCAAACCTACCATCTAGCACTCATTGGTACTCAACAAATGTTATTATTTTTCCTTTATGCCTTTAGCAACCTGTCCTCCATTGTTGCTGAACCTTGCAAGAATGCTAGAAATTTGCATTTACTAGCCAGCCACACCCAGTTCTTTGGGGTCCTTGAGGCTTCATGCTGCTCTAGGGTGGTTACTAGGGTATATACCACCCCACCCTGCTTCTCCCATTCCTTCCCAGATCCCTTTAGGCCTCTTCTGTTCCTGTGGGATTTAATAATGACAAATGTGTACTGAATTTGAGGCTACGGTTAAGTGCTTGCTGGGAATTTGGTGGAGGCCCACACACACACACACACACACACACACACACACACACACACACACACACACACATCTCATTTATAACCTATGTCACTGGAATGGAAACTACAGAGTAAGCAGATTACCATACCCCACCATCCCTCCAACTGATCCCAAATACAAGAGGAAAAACTGCAGGAGACTCATCTCTGTGAGTTTTTATGATAGTAAATTGTAGCTCATCAGAGCCAATTCTTCAAGCCATTTGCTTTAATCTAAACCAGAAATTCTCATCTCCCCTTTTATGATCCCATTTCAGGGTTGTGTGAGAGGTTGAGCAATGTGGCCATATGTTATCATTCTAATGAAAACAATCAGAGCCTGGTGGTTATTAATCACCTGGCCTTATCATCCATTAAAGAGAAGTCTTATTAACCAAAAACCAGATATTTTGTTCCTGAATTCCAGAGATAAAAAACCCAAAGGAGATGAGAAAAAGTGAACTAAAATTCACTGCACTGGAATTTAATCTTGTCAATGGCTCCGTTAATTAAGCATTTATATGGGGTTTGAAGCAAAATGTTCAAGCATTGTTATTTTAGAATTTCTCACTGCATTTTGTCATTCTCATGGACTAAAGTAAACTCTGTAATTTCAGAGAAACTGAAGTAGCTCAGACAGTTTTAAAACAGTGTTTAGGAGCTGAAGAGCTGTTTCAGCAGTCAGGAGCACACGCTACTCTTGCAAAGACATGAGTTCAGTTCCCAGCACCCATTTCTGGGGTCTTACAACTGCCTGGAACTGCATCTCCAGAGAAAGCCAATGTCTTCTCTGGCTTCTGCAGGCACCTATATTCACACACATACACAGACATACATAAGCATAACTGAACATGAAAAAAATCTTTTAAAAATTAGTGCTTAGAGGCCCCTATCTTCTGTGACCATATTGCAGATGACCACGCTGATAAACTCACTGCATAGTATTTTTAAAACACCTCATTGTGTTTAGAGTTGTGCACCAAAAAAGGATAATGATGACACATAGATCATGTGAAGACTGTGGTCAACTACAAGCCAAAGAGACGAGTTCTAGACCATACTGGTGATTAAAGTGCTTATTTCCAAGGACAGGAAATTGAAAGGACAGTGAGTGAATGTCACTCAAGAGAACTTGATGAAGACAAGTGATCAGAGCACAGCCACAAGCACCGAGGGATTCCACAGGCCTCTGGTTCACCATCTGCTAAGAGAAAGGGACAAGAGCAGAAGAACTTTATTTACACAGGGAATAATTTGGGCACCTGCATGTGATCTTGTTTGTTCGTGGCTTTCATGTCACACATGTTGTATCTGACTCAGCCTTTCTCCAAGTGATTTCTAGAAATGCATTTCTCTCAAATGTAAAGCAATCATCTGCAGACAAGAATGCAGCAAACACCCAAGTGAAAGGTTTTGTTTGTTTGTTTGTTTGTTAGATAGCTGCCATGTTCTTTACTTGTCCTTGCATTTTCCTCACATATGTCAGGGACTCTGAGAAGCTGGTCAGTAGAGAAAACTTTCAGTTTCCCTCTAACTTTGCCAAACTTCTGCCAGAAGGACCTTTTGTTCTTACCAAGTCTGTTAGGGTTTCTGGAAGTAATGAGTTTTCCACGGAGCACACCAACAGAGACACCCTTTAAACTAAGCAGCACCTGAAGATTTAGTCCATGTGCCGATAACCAGAAACCAGTTTGCTTCCTGCAGTGGTGGCTTTATCTTCCGCAGAGCATCCCAGGGAGTCGACGAAATGGCTCATGATAGACACCATGTAAACATTCACCGAACAGGATGAAATTCAAATTAATCAAGCTGTCTAAATGGCTTAGACTCCAACTTGCTGAGCCAGGCTACTCCAGGATGCATGTAAACCAGGTTTGAGTTAGTGACATAGCTGCCATCTGATAATCAGTGATCTTAACTACATGCGGTTTGAAGTGCTGGGAACCTTACTGTGTGGGATTATCTGTACAGAGTTTGACCACATTTGTCCCTACTTCACACAGTACATTGCATATTGCAAAAGAGCATGATCTCATGCTATCCCATGGAGACTGAAGGGCACACCAGCTGACGAGAAGTGGAGCTACCTGAGAGCATCAGAGCAGGTGACTGAGATCTGAGGATTGTGTCCCAGCTCCCTGAGCAAGCTCGCAGCTGGGAAGGGGCAAGGTGGGAGCTGAGTGGCCACTAACCCCTGCTTAAGTGGACATACCAGAGACAGGAGAAAGGAAGACTATCCGGAGAGAGAAAAAGAATGAAATGGGAGCGGGTCTTCCCTGCAGGCCACAAATACTTTCACTTCCGTCACAAATTTACCACCAGGACGACCATGGTTCTGTGATGTCATCAGCTTATCAGCTCTCTAGTTTCTGTCACTGTGGCTGCAATACTTGATGACAGAAAAAAAGTCATTCTATTTCAGTGTTCCTGCCCATCCTGGCAGGAAGGCTTGTTCATTCACAGTGAAGTATGTGATACCTGCCCATATCATAGAGGGCCAAGAAGCAGAAGTGGCAGGACGTAGGGGCAGGGACAGCATACCCTGACCTACTTCTGTCAATCAGGAACTACCTACCAGAGTTTCAAGACACTCCCATAATAGTGCTGTCAGCTGTGAACCAAATATTGAAAACACTGACCTGGGGCTAGAAAGATTTGTTGTTGCTCTTCCAGAGGACCTCAGTTTGGTTCCCAGTACCCTCAAGGTGGCTCATAACCTAACCTTTCTCTCTGAATTCACTATTTCCCCATTAATCTATTCTCTTCACAGAAGACAGAATGCATAAATCAAACATAAATCAGATTGTGTAGCTAGTTTTTATTGTCAATATAACACAGCTTCCAGTCATTTGAAAAATCTCAATTGAGGGTTTGCCTAGACCAGATTGGCCTGTGCTTAATGTCTGTAAAAATTTGTCTTGATTGATGATTGATGTAGGAGGGCTCGGCCCACAATGAGCAGCAGCATCCCATAGGCAGGTAGGCCTGGCCTACGTATGGAAGAAGATAACTCTAGTTCTAGGGCATCTGGTGCTCTTTTTCTGGCCTCTGAATGTACCAGACACACACACAGGTACATACATACATACATACATACATACATACATACATACAATGCCCATACACATAAAATTTAAAAAGATCCTAGCAGAAAAAAAGAAAAGAAATGAAGTTATGGGACACCTTTTGAATTTAAATCACAATATTGGTCAACACATAAAGTACATAAAACCCTTCCCATGAGAGAGCTGACACCGTCAAAACTGGGAACATCAGTAATAAACCTAATGAACATGTGAATTAATTGGATATTAGATGTCCCATGCAGAATATTTTATGGTGGAGGCACTTATGCTTTGAAAACATGATTAAAGAAACTGGGACGTATAGCCGATAATTATTTGACTTTTGGTTTTTTGAGGCTCATGATATAGACAGTTTTAAATGAGATAATAAGCATAGGCCTCACTGAAAAGGTACTATCTAGTAAGGACTGGAAGAAGCAGAGAGTATAAGGTCTATAGACTTAGGGGAGAATGTTCTGAACATGAGGAATGGAGAGCAAAATCCCTGAGTCAGTAGTATCCTACAGGCTACAGGGCATGCCTTGTACATGGACTCCAGCCTAAAGAGAGGGCAAAGATGGACCACTCACTCCATTAGCACCAGGGACCTTCCCTGATCCTGACCACACTGGCAGCAATTCTCCAGGTTGAGGGGCAAAGGGGAGGTGGCTAAAAGCCTGAAATACATGCATTAACCAACAACAGCAAACAGATGGAGGCAGACAGGCTCTCAGCAAGAACTCCTGGCCTGGGCCTCCTGTGTGGTGGGAGTCAGAATCAAGGTCAGCAGTGAGTGGGCCGGCTGGTCTCCAAGGTGCCAGGCCCAGTGGTAAACCTGTGATTATATGTGGTCAGTATCATGCTTCAGCCTTCCTCGTGAATTAGACAACCCACACCCCTGCTCAAAATATGGGATTAAAATACTCAGGACCTCTTCCCTGAATATTTGATTGACAAGCCTCAAGAGTACTGGGTTTCACAAAGCCCTGTCAGGGAACATAGTGTGCCCCCAGGCATGGGCTGTCTGTCCACACCCTGTGGTATGTGGTGTGAGAATTCCATAAAAGGCTGTCTCCAGCCCACCACCAGCCTTCCCTTGGTAGTCTGATTCATGTCTCCCTTGTCTATGAAATGTTTTGCCTCAAAGTATGTAGGAATTTAACATATTCTGGAAGAGCCAAGGACTTTGTCTTTCAGTTGCTTTGGCTTTAAAGAATTCCCTTAAGTAAGATACCCAAATACTGCATTTTCCTGTGTCTCACCCTTTGTCCTTTAATCCACGACATGTCTCGGCTGCTGTGGTTTAATATTTGAGTGACACCATTTCTAGAAAAGACACAGGACCTAGAAAAGTCCTCTGAGGCCTTCCCAGCTCTAACATACAGCTGCTAATAGCATTCTATCCACCTTTTCAAAGGCTCTCAAAAAAGCATCCAAGTTTTCTTGGCCAGAAACCATGGTGGAAAGAAATGGAAAATGAGGCCTTCTGATATAGCATGTGACCTGGGGAATGCTGAGTGGGCTAGATTTATGAACTGTGAGCATAGTCCGTGGGCCCCTGTACAGCCAGAGGTGAGGTCATCAGAAAACAGGTGTGGGGCTCCCCAGCAGGTGTTTCCAAAGGAGGCTTTCGGCTCGCACTCCCAGCTTCCCCAGAGTACAAGGGCACAGATGTCAGGCACGAACTCTCAGGGATGGTGTTAAATCAACACAAATGTTCTCGGAAAGGAAATTGCTAAGACTTAGAAATCCCCGTTATGTGAATGGGAAACTTGTTTAAAGAAAACTGATGTGAATTGTAGGGTGCAGTCTGAGGTCTGAGGATTTTATGGAAATTGGAAGGATTCTTTTAAACTACAAAGAATACCTTCCTTAAAAGAGTGTGGTTTTAATGTTCTTGCCTGCTCTAGGGTTCAGATATAAATGTGGGAAGGTATATAAAAGTTCAAAGGACTGCCAGTGCTCGGTTCCTGTCACTATAACCAATACCTAAAATGATTGATTCATAAAGAAAAAAGATCCATTTTGGCTCACAGTTTCTGAGGTTTCGGCTCATGGTCAGTTGGCCTTGTTGCTTGGGACCTGGGGTGATATGCAACTATGAATAGAAGAGCAAAGCCATATACCTCAGAGAAAGGGAGTAAAGAACAAAGAAATGAAAACTGGGTTTCCACACTCTCTTTTAAGGGCCTGTCCCCTAAATGTAAAAACCTACCCCTGAAGGTTTCTGACACCTTCCATTAGCACCAAGCCTGGGCCAATCCTTTACTGAGAGTTCTTTTAGGAAAACATTCCAGATTCAAGAAGAGACCAGTGGTGCACATGTAAGCATGTCTTCCCAGCCTGTCATTGAACCGCCAGCTCAATCCTGAATCTATAGGGCTTAGGGTGGGTAGCCCTACACTCCTGCTCCAGTTTGGACATATAACCCACAAATCAATCAGAATTCCCTTAAGTATGTGCAGAGGTATTGGAAGTTTGTGTAGCTTCTATCAAGGTTATTGAGGCAAGTAGAAGGGAAGCCAGATTTACCTGGGTCCAGCTATGGCACCATGGGAGTCACTATGGCAGCAATGGAGATCTATGGACAGAGAGAAGACAGTTCTCAGAGCACTGGGGAGCTGCTCAGCCTAATTCACTGTGATTTAGTATACCTGGGCTTCCTCTCTTTGTACAAGACATCATTTGTCATGTCTCCATCAGATAAAAATGATTTGAGCACTCTAGGATGATAACACGAGTAGCTTACAGAAAGAATTCAACACAACTGGGATGGAGTTCTAGCCTTTTACCTGCCCGTGGCATACTCAGTCAATCACTTTTTTAACACATCAAGTGTTCTCATTTATACAAGCAGGGTGTAGAGCAGGGTCTATTTTTGGTTCTCGGGTCCAGTGTCTTGTTATAAACTTAATGGTCTTATAACACAGGGTCATCTGTGGATTCACATAAATAATAACTTCTCTGAAATTAATTGTCTGTCTATACAATTCACTTTAAATTTGTTCATGTAGCAGACATACAATATGCAGCCTCATGCATTTTAGCAGCAGCATCCTTGATCTGGTAGGAGAAAAACAAGGATTCTACCACTGAGATCCCACTAGAAGCAGCCACATCATCAAAAGAAATTGGGTATATCTGGAGATGAAGTGAGTCCTTCTAGTCTATTCCTTCATTGGCAGTCTCCTTCTCATTCCTATGCTCTCATCATACCTCAGCTTTCACATATATTTGAGCCAAGTTGGGTCAAGAATCTCTACATATAAATACAGTAGAGCCAAGTCGACTCCTGTCAGCCTCTGGCTCAGCTTCTACACCCCGCCCCCCAAAAAACCAAACTCTGTCAGGCAACTTCATTAAACACACACACACACACACACACACACACACACACACACACACACACACACACATCTATACATCTTCTATAGCAGTAGGCTTCTGTGTGGGATTTTCACTGACATTTTATGCTACTGGGAAAGTGGAGTTATTTTCTTCAGTGATTTGACCTCTGGTAGACTGATGACACAGCAGCAGAGGCCCTGACCCAAGACTAACTGGGCAACACAAACTCAACTGGGTGGGGAAAGAAGAAAACATAAAAAGAAATCATTTCAAAGCTGGATGGGAATGGGTGAGCATGGTTAAGTGGGGCAGTCAGGGGTGGGAAACATGTTCAAAAATATTTTATGGCTTTCTCAAAGAATTAATTAAAATGTTACAAAAAGAAAAAAAAGCTATTTTGTTGACAGCTATGTGTTTCTTTACCCTCTGCCTCAAACCCTAGAGCCCTAGAAATATATCCTTATTAGATTAGTGGCAGCTAAATGTCTCTGTCCTAACAGAATTAGTCTAATAGGAATTGTTCACAGGCAATTTGTGAAATGAAATGATCTAACATTGCAGCCCTTGCAATTAGGCAGCAGAAGAGAAAGCTTGGCATTTGTTTTCATAACAAAAATTAATTCCTCTTAATGCCCTCACAAGAGGAACTAAACAAGACTATAGACCCACAATAAATGTGGACTCGCCTCCCTGGATGGCCCTTTCCTCCCTATATATCAGAGATAACAAAATTTGCCTCGTTTCTGCTCTCAGCTCTGAATGGAGGTGGAATGGAGGGCAGAGGATAAATGACTGGTCTGAATGTAGTGCATTGATTTGTAAGCCTTTCAGATATGGTATGGACAGGGTAAAAAAGGGGTTAATTCAATTTTGTACTAAGTGTTTTTGAGTTGCCCATTGGAAATGCTGATGGTCACGGAGGTAAAAAATTCAGCAATGCTGAAAAATCTACCCCCAAACCAAACCAAAGAAAGAAAGAAGTCCAGTGGAGTTACATCTGCTCAGAGAAGGTGCAGTAACAATGCCTGAGGTGGGAGTAGCTATGCCCAGCAGGTGTGCTTGACCATGTCCTGCAGCTATGAAGTGGCCCCTCCCTGTGACAGTCCCTTCCTGCCTGTGGGTTTTAAAATTGTTGGTCACCTCTGGCCATCTGCTGTCCTTTGTTGGTCCATGATGTTCCTAAGAGCTCTTCATTAAGGGTTTTTCTCAAGGCTTGGGCCACCACATGTGAGTGCACACATATTTTCAACATGTAAAATAGTAATAAGAACACCACTGTTTAAGAAATCAAAGATCAAGTATTGGGTCCCCCCCACCCCCACTAGCTCAACCAAGTCATAAGTAGCTCTCTTCTAGTTTACCCTGTGATCAGCATTAGCATAGTTCTTCTCAGTCCTGTGAGGCTTTGTTTTCAACACACTTAGAAGCTCACATGAACTGAAGGTGACTCCAATACCAGGGTTTTCTGTAACCTCTGCTCCACGTCCACAGCTACAAAGAACAAGGACCTGGTCTGTTCACTGTCTCCTCAAACTTCAGCACACTTTCCAAAGAACCATTCATTTGCTCCATGCTTCACCCTTTGCCCAGGAAGACTGGAAGAGATCACTTCCCATATCACGTAACTGAATTGTAGGTGGTTCAGATATCTAGTTATCTACTGTATCTGTACCCATGTTTCCCAAAGAGATTAGGCATCAGGATCGCTGAGGACTCTCTACAAGGTGAGTTTGCCTCACCCAATTCACTGAGTGAGGGGGTATGGTTTGTATTTGCCAAAGTTCTGCAGAGTACCAGAGTCAATTGAGAGATTGGGGAACAGTGGAAATATGTGTTTCTGATTCACAGTGGTTTGTTGGAATGATTTTATTTTTCACTTTATGATAGAGAGAAAGTATTACCCATTCAGTTTTTGTTTTGTTTTGTTTTCCTAGGTATTCCAACTTGGGATCTTGAAACAACAGCAGTGAGTCAGCTATCTGATCAAGCAGGGGACTGGCTGTTATTCTAGCAGTATGGTGATCTGGTCAGGTAGGCATGGATACCAACTGAATGATTGCAGTTCATGAAATTGGATTTATTAGAGTAAGGTGTGTGTGTGTGTGTGTGTGTGTGTGTGTGTGTGTGTGTGTGTGTGTGTCTGTCTCTGTCTCTGTCTCTGTCTCTGTCTCTGTCTCTGTCTGTGTGTGTGTGTTTCTTGGTTCACACAAAGGCTCATGGCAAACCTAACAAGCACTAGATCTGTCTTCAACAAACTGAAGACCCAGTCTGAGAGCACAAGAGCCCAAGGTTTTGATCCCAATCTGTATCAGAACAGAAGACCTGAACAACAGGAACACAGAAGGCAGGAGAGGTAGGTCTCCCAGCTGAACCTTCAGGCAGAGAGCCAGTGAGTTCTCCTTGCTTCCACCTTTTAGTTCCCCTAACCTCCCAATGTTTCAGAAGAAGTCCACCTCCCTCGGGGCTCTGTCTGCAGCCAGACTGACTCAGATGCATATTGGTCCTGGTTCCCTAGAGAACTAGTGAACATAAACACCAAACTCGGGGCTCTTGGGATCCCCAAAGCCTGAGGGAGTAGACAGCACAGACTGAAGCATGGCTATGCTGGAGAACATGAGTGGAGAAAGGAGGGAGGTGAGTGAGGCAGGAGAATAGCGATAGATTGGTATGATATCAAAGGCCCAAGGAGTGGGCTCCCTCCAAATTGCCTCTGTGTCTTGGCATGTAGGAATCTTGGAGCAAATGTAAGTATCTAGATGATACCTTATCATGAAAAACTGTGCCTGGGAAATACACTTTTGAGTGAACTACAGCTAGTCTACAAAAGAATGGGACAATAAAAGGTGGGCAAAGTACCTGTGAGCAAGCCAGGATATACCCTCAGGCACCCAGGCTTAGATTCCCTTGCTTAAGCAGCTTGCTTACTTCAACACTAGGGCCTTTTTGCTTCCCTTGGCTTCATTATCCCAATCCTTTAAGAACTGACACCATAGATACACTGGAATCATGCTTGGGGTGATGCTAAGTCTCTTACACACTGAGGGTGGCTTGGCTAGATAGACAGAGAGCAACAAAAGGCATATTCACAGTGGGTAAAACAATCCCAGAGCTGTATATAGCAAAGCATCATGTGACCACTCAACTAGTGAAGGTGCAAGACCACTGTAAAGTAGCTCAGATGGTCTGGACAATCAAGAGGATCACTGTGCACTATTACAAAATATCTCCTACTCAATAACCTCGCAAAACGTGGCTATTCCCACCATTTAAATGATGGATTGGCACATCTGAAACTCCCATGTGAAGATAGAGAAGAGAGCAAGCCGATTCTGGGAAATTCTCAACCCATTCCTTAGGTCTCCATCTTTACCCCCCATTAACTGATGAATAGTCTTTGTCTCTTTAAAGTTTGTCCTGAAGAGGCTGTCCAAAACCCAGGGAATAAGTGAAAGGTTCAGGCTTTAATGCTGATCGGCGGGCGCTACCTCTTTAAGAGACAGACCCTGCCCCCTGACAACAGTCAGGGCATGCACAGGGACATGCCATCACCACATCACCCACCACGCATTTACAGCCTGCGTGAGGACTCTGGGCATGTGTGGAACCTCAGTGCACATGTGCAGTCTTCCCTTTAAAAGTTCCAACTTCCCTGCTTCGCTCTCTCTCTGCTTCTTCTTCGCTCTCTCTCAACTCTCTCTGCTCTGCTCTTCTCTTCTCCCACCTACAAGCTCTCTCTGCCTCTCAATGGCGACTGGCCATGGCGGTCAGCCATTAGCTCTGTTTCTCTTCTCTCTTAGTGTCCCCATACTGGACTATAATAAACCAATTAATATGTCTCATCTTGAACCTCCTCTTTTTCTTTATATCTAATTTAAACAAAAACATAACAATAAGACTTCCTCTTGACTGTATATTTTTGTTCTCCACCCAGAACCTCCACCCAAGTTGTATCCTATAAGTTGGACATGGGGACTAAAACCATAGAGGAAATAAAAAAGTCATCCAGCCACATGACACAGAATGATGTTCCAGTCAAAGATAAACTACAAATTAACAATGAATGGTCCCTTAAGATTTTGATGTAGCCTAGGTCTGAAGGAAGCTATGCAATCTCAGTTCGTACAGGCACATTCTATGGTTCAGACAACAATATTACTTTAGGATACAGTTCTCAACATGTCCAATGACTAAGCATCACATGGCTGTATCCAAAGAGGCATTTTCCCATCCGGCTCATTGCTTTCCTTCAAAGCAGTGTTTCACAAGTTTTAGCAACACTCCAATCCCCTGGAGGTTCAGAGATCCCCAAAGTACAGACTCTTGAGCTCTACCCAAGAGTTTCTGAGTCTGGAAATGGGAGTGGGCCCAGAACTTGCACTCCTGGTGAGTTGCAAGGTGACAGCGATGCTATGACTGCCAGGGCTCACACCAAGCAGCATTGCTCAAGCGCTTTCTATTCACCCTCTTTCTTCCTAGTTCTAGGGGATAAAGAAACCTATTTCTTTACAGCTTCATGACAAGCTTTTCCAAACTCTGTGACCACACACAGCGAGACATCAATCATTAAAGGCCAGAAAGGGCAAAAAATGTTATCTATTCCCCACCAGGTGCTTATAGCTACTCAGATGCCTGAGGCTATGCAAGCACTCACTGGGAACCTGGATTTTACACGACTGTTATTAAAAAGCCTGGAACCTACACAGCAAGGAACACCCATTTGTCAGCAACAGCATCTCTTCCTGTGATCGCAAATGGTTTCCAGTCCCGAGGAAAACCCAGGAGATATGTGGGAAGAAAAAAATGCCAAGTCTATAGTTACAGCCTCAGGCTATCCCCCAAATCAAATTGAAAAGAAAACTAAGGAAATATTTTGGCTTCTCTGTTCATTCCTGCATTCTCTTTGGAATAGATGGATTTTTTCTTATATTCTCCATTTTTAAATATTTGCAAAGAAATACTCCCATGAGGAATAAGTGGCAAATTTAGAGAGAGTTCAAACATGTTTATTAAAATCTGAATGGATCATCATTTCTTTTTATAAAACAAACATCTCATTTGGACTTTTACTGGTGACCTTTTTTTCCTTTGAAACACATTCCAAGGATCTCAAAATCAAGGCTGTTAATTGTCTTCAACTTCGGCAGAAGTATAGTAACAGAAACAAGGTTCTACTGAGCTCTCAAACACCAGTGTGACGTCTCCGAGCTGATACCCAGGGTCACTGGCTCCTGCATCCTACACCCTTGTGTAACTTTAGGACAACAGTGTATCTGAACAAAAAAGTCATGCCTCACAAATTGCAGGTCACCTTCCTGACTACTGGGGTTGCAGGATATGGAACAAGAGATGATGTAGGCCTTTCCTCATTCTGCTTGCATGAACAATAATAGAAGGTCATGTCACAAAAATTGATTGCATAGAAAACTAAACAGCAGCCTTCACTGCAGTGGAAAGAAGCTGGGGAGGCAGAAGTTTGAGGAAGGTAGAGTTAATGTAAAGGCATCAAAGCAATTTCTCTATTCCAGGAATCCCAAGAGTTATAAATACTCTAAAATCCATGGTGAAATTTCACAAAAAGTTTTATTTGACCATAGAAAATGCATTTCCTCGTAGGAAAACTATGGAGGACCATCTCTAGAGACATTTCGGAGCGATTGCTTCAGGATACAATAGATTGGACAATGTCTAGTCACTTTTACATAAATTCTCTGTTCCAACCCCTAAGCCTTTATTTACCATGTGGGTAAATGAAGTCTAACCAACCATCAAGGCTCGGATATGAGGCTCGAGACAACCATGGTCTACCTTGAAGCTCTGACTTAAGAAATGAAGCTTGCTTGGGTGTCTCTCCCCTTACCTCACCATCTCTACCCTGGGATTTAAAAAAAAAATGATTAAATGATTCGGGTGAAGAAGATAAAGAAAGAGCAGACTTTATAACATGAACTCCAACTTTTATGGACATACTTCAAACATTTTCATTCAGTGCCTTACATATCAAGTGTTTGCGTCATATGTAGTCTTGCCAGAAGAATTCTGCTTCCCTTACACACTCATTTGTACCAACTGGAAATTGCCTTTTCTTTAAGAAGTCTAGGCTTTAAATAAGCAAATACTAAGCCCAATGTTAATGAACAAGCTGTCTCCTCTCCTGACCTCTATCCTGCTTCTGAAAAAAAAAAAAATGCTAGCTATGGGTGGTGCTGTTTTCATTTAAAATGTTTTGATGTTCCAAAACCTTGTTAGGTTATATCATATCATGTCCTATTAGCTATATTCTTTATTATTACTGGCATATTACTGGAATGTATTGGCAATCACATGATATGATTACATAATTCTATCAATTAACACCGAGGATAATAGTACACTTAGGAAGTATGTGCTGTCAGGATTCTCTTCTAATAGGTGATAAAGCCAAGGTTGGTTGAACATAAATAATTATCTCAAGTCACCCAGTAAGTACTGAGCAGAGGGACCAAGGCACGCATCAACAGTCATCCAAAGCCAGTCTGTTCTTCCCAGTCACTTCCATAATCATTGGGATAAGATGGAGCAAGAAGAAAAAAATAAAACAACTTCTTAACTAAAACCTCAAAATGTTTTGAGGACACTTTGGAAGGAAATGGACTGTCACAACACCAAAACATGTACTTAACATATAAGAGCGCACAAGGGAAATGGTGTTTTCAGAACATATAAATAGTGTTTCTCTGGTGGGAGGGTTTATACCAAGTAGGTAAACAGTTCTCTTGGTAA
Source organism: Cricetulus griseus (assembly GCF_003668045.3). NCBI lineage: Eukaryota > Metazoa > Chordata > Mammalia > Rodentia > Cricetidae > Cricetulus > Cricetulus griseus. The sequence goes on along the minus strand of NC_048600.1, from coordinate 77,333,317 downwards.
AACCGCACAGTTGGGCATCAATGTCTCAATGTACATGTTTAATCATGTACTACAAACTCCTAGAATCAAGAGATTTGCTAAATAAATAAATAAATAAATAAATAAACTACCACCAAATTGATGCTAATAAAAAGAACTTTACAGTTAGCAAAATACAATTAATCTTCAGGCTTACTTCTAAGGCACACTCATTTGTACCAATTAACTTCATTATTCTACTTGGAAGATTTCTCCCATCTCCGTAGGTCCAATTCTCTTTTAAGATTTGAGTGTGAGCCCTCTTTATGGCCTTCTTTCTGGTTAAGATTGCCATCATTTGTCACTGGTGTACAGACACTTCTTAACTACCCCGGTGTTAGGCATAAAAGAACAGCATTGCTCAGGAGCTTTCTCCAGGGCCCCGCAAAGCCAAGCACTATAAAATGGGTAGACATTAAAGATGCGAAGAAAACTCATAAAACAACACATAAAAATGTGTCTTGCCTCACTATTTATATGGAAAGACGGTGCTGTTCAATCATTCAAGTCAGAGACTATTTAAGAATTAAAGTTTCAATCGGAGCAGGAGTGGGGAGAGGCTTCTCTCTTTCTCTTTGACCCCCTTTTTTGTTGTTGTTGTAAAACTGCCAAAGTAAAAATCACGAGCTCTGCTGGCTTTCCCATTTGCTTTTTGCTCTGTCTCCCCACTTCCTCTCCCTCTCCCTGTCCCTCTCCCTCTTCTTCTCACCCTCCCCCCTCTCTCCTAGCTTACACACACACACACACACACACACACACACACACACACACACACACACACACACCAAGTGCAATTTGCTAGCTTATGTATGGTGCATCTGGGAAAGAGAGAAAGAAAGAAAAGGCTGTTTTTCCTAAGTCAGCTCTCCATCTCTTGGAGCAGATCTTTCATTAACAAATTTAGGAGGAGGAATCGTGAGCCATGAATGCAGCTCTGCCCTTGGGTGCCTCCCAGCTCCAAACAGTGGAAGAAGTGGATCCTCTTTGGAACTATGCATTGGACGGGTAGAACTCTATGTTGTCAAAGGTGTGGAGCCACTCTGCCCAGAGGTAGCTGCTAGGATCCTGACAGCAGTGAAACATACAAGAAAGTAGATCTCAGGTGCAACCATGTAATGTGGGTGCAAAGGAGTCAGATGCAACATGGAAGTAAGGAAGGGGCATCTACGGTGAGCTTTGTTCTGCATTGGAGGATGCCCATTGTCTCCTGCAGTCCAAGCTGCATTTCCGGTCCATCAGACAGAGGTGGTGATGATGAGAACCAGGGCAATGGTTCCCAGTCCCTCTAGAGTGGATGCTGCCTGTGCTGGTGCCCTTTCCTTTACTGTCTACATTTCTATGTACATAAGTCAGCCAGATTCCCATTATGAACACACCAATGTGGCCATAGTAAGAGATGGCAGAACCTTTAACAGGTGGGGGCCCCAGGGAAATCACCAGGTAGGGTGTGTGCTCATGGAAGAGATTACCCTAGCTCCCCAGGTGCCCTAGTCTCTCTAGCTTCCTGTCTCCCACCTTTGTAATACCAACCACATGTGGTCCTCAGCCATAGGTCAAGGAAATGGGTAATTCAAAATTGGCTGGTCAGAATTCTTCCTACAATTCTCTCCACTCCCACAATCAAATTGGAAAAACTGCAGGAGCCTTTTGTGATATAGAATACTCTGGAAGCCGTAAGGGTGTGGCCTCATGGTGATGTAGCCACAGACAGAAGGATGCACAGACCAAAAAGTTTCTTGGTGTCACCTAACTTCTTCATTAAAATTGATACTGCCTCTTCTCTGGCCTTGTTCATGTGAGCCACTAAAATTTCTCTTCCCTCTTTAAGTTGATTTTAATCCTGAACTAGACCCAAGCTTTGATAGAATAACAAAGAAATAAATTCAAGAGAGAGTGGAAAGCAACAGCTTTGCATGATGAGGCACCATGGCATTAGAAGTGACAGGTGATGGTTCAACGGCGGGAGAGCGTACTGCAGGGCTGAAAGGAGAACACTCGTTCTATCCAGGGTGTGTTACTGTTTATAGTGTGATCTCACACGCTTGCCAAAACTTCACAGCACTCTGTTTAAGTAAGGGCTGGATTAATAGGCTCTACAGATACTTAAATCTAATTTTTTGAAGCTTGGGGGTTTGAAGGATTGGGTTTGGCTACTAAACACTGATTTCCAAATAAAGTATTATAAAGAGGGGTTTTTAGCATATGAAAATAATTTTTTCCAGGACTAAACTCACTTTCTCCTTCACAAACTAGCTTCTATTCCAAATGCAAATGCCTGAATAGACACATGAGGTGTATTTTTGGAGTGGGGGAGTATGTGCATGAGAATGTGTGGCCCACAGAGCCAGAAGAGGCCAATGATTCCCTGGGGATGGAGTCACAGGCAGGCGTGAGCTGCACAGCAGGAGTACTGAGGTCCATTTGGGTCCTCTGCAAGTACAGTGAGTGCTCTTAATGGCGGTGCCGTTTCTCCAGCCCCCATTCTCACTTTTTTCTACCACTCCCATTAAATTATCCATTTTGTAATTCTACCTTCTCTGAGAAGGAGCACATGAGCTTTCAGCATTTTTACCTCGGGGTAAAACCAGAATCTTGCCTTTTTCTTGCCAATGAAACCATCATCTAATAAATTATGAAACAGTTGTTCATTTACCATTTACAACTTGTTCTTAGCCTACTAGTGAGTATGGGACCTGGATGTGGGCTTCAGCATCTAATACGGTGTGGAAGACAGTCCAGAACTGCTGGATTAACCATGACCAGTGTTTCCAAAATTCATCCGATAGCAGTTCTCACTCTTCTTATTTTGGTGTTCCCACCACTTTAATGCATGCTTTCTATACATCAGATACTGTTCATTGCTCAAGTGTCCTGCATACCCCATGCAGCCACTGCATCTGCATCTCATTCCCCACACCTGTGCCATCTCCTTCTCCACACAGCCTCCACAGGGCTTCCTCTAGGCTGAAATTGGGTTGTGGAATGTCTCCCAGAAGGCTTAGGTGTTAAGTGTTTCATCTATAGCCCACGAGACCTTTGGGAAGTTGTGGTACATCTTTAAGAGGCAGAGCCTACTGGGAGGAAGTTAGGTCATTGGGCACATGTCCTTGAAAAGGCATACTGGACTCTGTCCCTTCAGAGCTTTTCCTCTTTTCTTCTTGTCTGCCATGAAGTGAGCAGCTTACTCTACCACTCACTATTGCTGCATTGTGTTGCCTCATCACAGTCTCCAAAGTGATGAGCCAACTAAGTAAACCTTTCCTGTTTTTAAGTTGACTTGTGTCCGTTATTTGTTTCAGCATGGGAAAGATGCCTAACTGAGCTTCACTTTTTAATAACAATGGCTCATCTGAAGCACATGGTGCATGTTTCCAATTTTCAACATTTTGCTTTGTGAAAATGCAAAGAAGAATGTTTTCCTTTAGGAAAACAGAAAATTGAAACAATGAGCAGCAATAAAAAGTGGTCAGAGGACGTAAAGAAAAAGTTGAAAGAAATTCAAATGGACAATAAACATCTGGGAAGAGGTCAGGTTTGAAGAGCTTTTTCTTTTTTGTCTCTCTTTCTCTCTTTTGTACTTCTCTGTTTTTCAAATCGTTGATGATACATAAACCTGACCTAAAAAAAAATACAGCCTCTAAGATCTTTGACAGTTTCCCATAATTTAACATCAGGATCCATCTGGTTTTTCTTTCCTCTAACTAACTTCCTTCACATCAAACCATACCGAGGAGGAAAAATGTTTCACCATCTACTTTTCCTATTGGATTGTTGTTAATCATCAAAACAGAAGCAGAACCTTAACAATTGCAAGAATAGCACAATAGTAGGAGCAAGGAATTACTTGGTATTGACCAGACCTGGGAGCTGTTCTGGTAGATGCACCCGTGTGTTTAAACTTCATGTGACAATGAGGTGAAATGACTTAGCAGGCAAAGGCCCCTGCCACCAAGCATGGTCCCACATGGTAGAAGGAGAGAAAAGATTGCTGGCAAGTCATCCTCTGACCTTCATGTGTGCATAGGTGCATGTGCGAACACACACACACACACACACACACACACACACACACACACAAAAATCTAATAAAAACAAATTCTCACAAGACTACTCTGTGAAATACATCTTGCCATGTTCTCCTTTTTATAAATTAAGGTAAGGAGTGATTTGCCCAAAGTCATAGAGTCAATGCATTTCCATGTGTTTGTTAGAAAAAAAATCAATTGCCAAAAAATAGTACTAAATAGAAAATCATGTACTGTTCTGAGACGTGTATACATATACATGGGATAGTGATCAGAATGGGGTAATTATCATATCCATTTCCACAAGTATATGTCAATTTTGTGGAAATGTCATTCAAAATTTTCTCTTCTAGCTATTTTGGCATCTAAATTACAGTTGACTATAGCTGTCCTGCTATGTGATAGAGCCTTAGAACTTAGTCCTCCTATCTCTGGGTAACTTTATACCTGTCAATCAGCAGCTCCCCATCCCCACCCACTGGCTCCAGCTTCTGAAAGCCATTATTCTGCTTTCTACTTCTGAGAGCTAGGGCTTTTTACATTCCACATTAGAGTGAAGTCATAAGATCTTACCTTTCTGTGCCTGGATTATTTCACTTACATAATGTTCTCCATGTCTGCCCATGCTGTCACAAATCATAAGACAGCATTATCCAGTGACTGGATAATATCCATTATGCCTTGCTGAATTTTTGTTATCTCTACTGATGAGCACATAGATGTTTCCATACTGTAGCTATTGTGAATAGTGTGTCAGTGAAGATGGGAAAGTGTACAATTTCAACTACTTTGGATACACCCAGTAGTGGATTGAAATACCATCTATCCCCCAAACTGTCCACCACTGCCAAAGATACCATGTCTATTATAGACAGAGTCCTGGGTTTCCCCTAGGAGATTTTTTTCCTATTCCTAATACACTATATCAACCAAGCTTTGTGATAAGTAAGAGTTTAGGGGTGAGCTTGGCTCCTTAATTGCCATTTATAATATTTTATAGAAAGAAATCACTGGATCCAAAAAGAACTGGGCTTCAAATGAAATTTCTCCATCTCTTATGTGCAAGTTGGGGTTTGATTATATATCTCATGAGGAAATTATTGCCAGGGAAAGATGTGTGTTTCTATCCAAACCAAATGTCTGGAAAATATTTGGCCTTTGAATAAACTCAGGCCGCCCATCTTCAGCCAGGAGTTTACTCTGAGGGCTCTTCATCAAACACTCACAGTGTAAGGTCTTACCGAATGCTAATGTCCACTCACAGACATGGTTCTGGGAGCTGTAGAGTTTTCACATGAGCACACACATGCTTCTGGAAGACAGTCTTTCCTGGCTGGAAGTCTCAAAGAAGAGGCAGAAAACCATAACGCCTCAGCAATCCCTGATCCTTCCACAAGTAGACACCGTGTTCTCTGAAGTTAAGTAAAGTAATATGGGAGGAAAGAGGAGCTGGGGTAAAGAGAACTGTAACCTGCATAACTGCTATTGTTCTAACACATAGTCTAATATATACTCAGGTTAGTCTGCTGAACACAGACCGCACAGTCAACAGCTTGCAACAGTTGCCGATTGAGCTGCAACAATCAACTTCTAATTGCAACAGACAGAATCTGGCTTTGCTTCCTTTTACTTCCCAAGTCGTAAACCTGCTGAAGCAGCTTCTAATTACATAAAGACAACACAGCAACACCAGCAGTCACCTTAGGAAAGTCCACATTTCATTATAGAGTTTTCTCCTTGTTCAGTAAGAAACAGTGCAATATTCAGAGGTAAAAGAAGAAATCTCTCCCCCGTGAAAATAATACCAGGAAAAAAATTTTTTAAGTTTCATTTAAAAATAATAACAATAATAACAAACCATAAGAATACTGCCCCCATTTTAACAAAATGGAAATTTTCTAATTAATGACCCATCAGAGCTACTTTCTTCAATGTAATGGCCACTGGCCACCTGTGGCTTTTGAGCTCTAAAAATGTGGTTGATCCAAGCTGAGATGTGCTAGGGATATAAAATACATACCAGATTCAAATAATTAGTGTAAAAAAATGCAAATTGGTGGCAGAATTTCTATGTTCCTGACAAGTTGCCCTAGTTAGCTTTAATTGTCAACGTGACACAGCCTGGAGTCATCTACAAAGAAAGCCTCAATGAAGGAGTCGCCTAGTTCAGATTGATGTGTGAGCATCTATAG